>NC_053027.1:515789700-515986450 GCF_003073215.2 Triticum urartu | reverse complement strand
GAAGCTATGTTTGATGAAGATGATATTTTTTGTCCCCCAACTTTTGATGAGCAAATTTATTATGATGAAAGCATGCCTCCTATCTATGATGATTATTGTGATGACACGTATGCTTTAAAGAATAATGATAACAATGAAACTTGTCTTCTTGATCTTAATTTTCAATCACATGATAGTCATTTTGTTTAGTTTGCTCCCAGTACTATTCATGAGAAGAAATTTGCTTATGTGGAGAGTAATAAAAATTATATGCTTGTAGATCGTGAAAAGAATGCTTTAGGTGCTAGTTATATTGTTGAATTCATTCATGATGCTACTGAAAATTATTATGAGGGAGGAACTTATGCTTGTAGGAATTCCAATAATACCAAGTTTCCTCTCTATGTGCTTAAAGTTTTGAAGTTATGCTTGTTTTACCTTCCTATGCTAGTTGATTATTGTTCCCACAAGTTGTTTGCTCACAAAATCCCTATGTATAGGAAGAGGGTTAGACTTAAATGTGCTAGTAATATTCTTCATGATGCTCTCTTTATGTTACAATTCTTATCCTTTATGTGAGCATCATTGAAATCATCATGCCTAACTAGGGGCGTTAAACGATAGCGCTTGTTGGGAGGCAACCCAACTTTATTTTTGTTCCTTGCTTTTTGCTCCTGTTTAGTAATAAATAATTTATCTAGCCTCTGTTATTATTGAGTTTTTATGTTTTATTTAGTGTTTGTGCCAAGTAGAACCGTTGGGCAGACTTGGGGAAAGTCTTGTTGATCATGCTGTAAAAAACAGAAACTTTAGCGCTCACGAGAATTGCTGCCATTTTTTATTGGAGAGTGCTATTTAGTTAATTTTTTTTGCAGATGATTAACAGATAAATTTATCGGTTCCATCAATTTATTTGAGAATTTTATGAGTTCCATAAGTATACGTTTGATTCAGATTACTACAGACTGTTCTGTTTTTGACAGATTCTGTTTTTCATGTGTTATTTACTTGTTTTGATGAATCTATGGCTAGTAAAATAGTTTATAAACCATAGAGAAGTTGGAATACAGTATGTTTAACACCAATATAAATAAATAATGAGTTCATTACAGTACCTTTAAATGGTGATTTACTTTTTTATACTAACGGAGCTCACGAGATTTTCTACTTTAAGTTTTGTGTTATGAAGTTTTCAAGTTTTGGGTAAATATTTGATGGATTATGGAACAAGGAGTGGAAAGAGCCTAATCTTGGGTATTCCCATGGCACCCCCAAGATAATCTAAGGACACCTAAAAGCCAAAGCTTGGGTATGCCCCGGAAGGCATCCCCTCTTTCGTCTTCGTTCATCGGTAACTTTACTTGGAGCTATATTTTTATTTACCACATGATATGTGTTTTGCTTGGAGCATCAATTTATTTTGTTAGGATTTGTTTGCTGTTATTTAGAACAATGTTTTGCATCTTTTATTTCAATAAAAGTGGCATTGATAGCCTTTACTATGCCTATTTTAGAAGTCCACATGTTGCTGTTTGAAAACAGAAAGTTTACCGCTGTTGTAATAATTCCCTAGAAAAGTCAGAATGTGATAAAATGTTGAATTTTTTTTCATATTAAGATCTGATAAATTTACTACACTGGGAATTTTCTTTCCTAATTTTTGGGGCTAGGGAAGTATGGATGTTGCTGCATTCTTTACAGACTATCCTGCTTTGGAAGATTGCTGTTATGTTTGCATTGTTTGCATATGTTTGCTTATTTAATGATTCTATTTGAGGATAGGAATATTAAATATGCAGAGGCATTTAGTATGTAATGTTGAATAATAATTTGAGTGATTTTCTACAGTAGAGTATGATTAGGTTTTTGCAATGGTTTATACTAACTTATCTCACGAGTCCTTGTTGAGTTTTGTGTGGATGAAGCTTTTGAGATTTAGGGAGACCGTGATATGAGAGGAATTAAGGAGACACAAAAGCTCAATCTTGGGGATGCCCAAGGCACCCCAAGATAATATTTCAAGAAGTCTCAAGCATCTAAGCTTGGGGATTCCCCGGTTGGCATCCCACCTTTCTTCTTCAACAACTATCGGTTAGTATCGGTTGATCCTAAGTTTTTGCTTCTTCACATGATGTTTGCTATTACTAGATGTCATTTTATTTTGTTTTTCTTGCTTTTTGAATAAAGTATCAAGATCTGAAATTATTAAATTTTAGAGAGTCTTCACATAGTTGCATAATTATTCGACTACTCATTAATCTTCACTTATATCTTTCGGAGTAGTTTGTCATTTGCTCTAGTGCTTCACTTATATGTTTTAGAGCATGGTGGTAGTTTTATTTTGAAGAAATAGATGAACTCTAATGCTTCACTAATATTATTTTGAGAGTCTTAAATAGCATGGTAATTTGCTTAAAATCCTAATATGCTAGGTATTCAAGAATAATAAAATTCTCTTATGAGTGTGTTGAATACTAAGAGAAGCTTGATACTTGATGATTGTTTTGAGATATGAGGATGGTAATATTAGAGTCATGCTAGTTGAGTAGTTGTGAATTTGAGAAATACTTGTGTTGAAGTTTGTGATTCCCGTAGCATGCACGTATGGTGAACCGTTATGTGATGAAGTCGGAGCATGATTTATTTATTGATTGCCTTCCTTATGAGTGGCGGTCGGGGACGAGCGATGGTCTTTTCCTACCAATCTATCCCCCTAGGAGCATGCGTGTAGTACTTTGTTTCGATAACTAATAGATTTTTGCAATAAGTATGTGAGTTCTTTATGACTAATGTTGAGTCCATGGATTATACGCACTCTCACCCTTCCACCATTGCTAGCCTCTCTAGTACCGCACAACTTTCGCCGGTACCATAAACCCACCATATACCTTCCTCAAAACAGCCACCATACCTACCTATCATGGCATTTCCATAGTCATTCCGAGATTTATTGCCATGCAACTTTCCACCGTTCCATTTATGATGACACGCTCCATCATTGTCATAATGCTTTGCATGATCATGTAGTTGACATCGTATTTGTGGCAAAGCCACCGTTCATAATTCTTTCATACATGTCACTCTTGAGTCATTGCACATCCCGGTACACCGCCGGAAGCATTCATATAGAGTCATATCTTGTTCTAAGTATCAATTTGTAATTCTTGAGTTGTAAGAAAATAAAAGTGTGATGATCATCATTATTAGAGCATTGTCCCAGTGAGGAAAGGATGATGGAGACTATGATTCCCCCATAAGTCGGGATGAGACTCCGGACGAAAATAAATAAATAAAAGAGGCCAAAGAAGCCCAAAAAAAGAGAAAAGAGGCCATAAAAAGAAAAAGAGAAGGGCCAAATAAATAAATAAATAAATGAGAGAAAAAGAGAGAAGGGGCAATGCCACTATCTGTTTACCACACTTGTGCTTCAAAGTAGCACCATGATCTTCATAATAGAGAGTCTCCTATGTTGTCACTTTCATATACTAGTGGGAATCTTTCATTATAGAACTTGGCTTGTATATTCCAATGATGGGCTTCCTCAAAATGCCCTAGGTCTTCGTGAGCAAGCAAGTTGGATGCACACTCAATTAGTTTCTTTTTGAGCTTTCATACACTTATAGCTCTAGTGCATCCGTTGCATGGCAATCCCTACTCACTCACATTGATATCTATTGATGGGCATCTCCATAGCCCGTTGATATTCCTAGTCGATGTGAGACTATCTTCTCCCTTTTTGTCTTCTCCACAAACACCATTCTATTCCACCTATAGTGCTATGTCCATGGCTCACGCTCATGTATTGCGTGAAGATTGAAAAAGTTTGAGAACATTAAAAGTATGAAACAATTGCTTGGCTTGTCATCGGGGATGTGCATGATTTAAATATTTTGTGTGGTGAAGATGGAGCATAGCCAGACTATATGATCTTGTAGGGATAGCTTTCTTTGACCATGTTATTTTGAGAAGACATGATTGCTTTGTTAGTATGCTTGAAGTATTATTATTTTTATGTCAATATGAACTTTTGTCTTGAATCTTATGGATCTTAATATTCATGCCACAATTAAGAAAAATTAAACTAAAATTATGCCAAGTAGCACTCCGCATCAAAAATTCTGTTTTTATCATTTACCTGCTCGAGGACGAGCAGGAATTAAACTTGGGGATGTTGATACGTCTCCAACGTATCTATAATTTTTGATTGCTCCATGCTATATTATCTACTGTTTTGGATGTTTATGGGCTTTATTATACACTTTTATATCATTTTTGGGACTAACCTATTAACCAAGAGCCCAGTGCCAGTTTATGTTTTTACCTTGTTTTAGGGTTTCGAAGAAAAGGAAAATCAAACGGAGTCCAATTGACCTGAAACTTCACGGAACTCATTTTTGGAAGGAAAGAAACCCAGAAGACTTGAAGTGCACATAAGGGAAGCTTCGAGGAGGCCACGAGGTAGGGGGGCGCGCCCCCCCCCCCCCCCCCTCCGTAGCCACCAAAAGCCAATCTAGACCCATTCCGGCACCATGCCGGAGGGGGCAATCCTTCTCCGGTGGCCATCTTCATCATCCCAGTGCTCTCCATGACGAGGAGGGAGTAGTTCTCCCTCGGGGCTGAGGGTTTGTACCAGTAGCTATGTGTTTGATCTCTCTCTCTCTCTCTCTATCTCGTGTTCTTGAGATGATACGATCTTGATGTATCGCGAGCTTTGCTATTATAGTTGGATCCTATGATGTTTCTCCCCCCTCTACTCTCTTGTAATGAATTGAGTTTCCCCTTTGAAGTAATCTTATCGGATTGAGTCTTTAAAGATTTGAGAACACTTGATGTATGTCTTGCCGTGGATGTCTGTGGTGACAATGGGATATCACGTGATTCACTTGATGTATGTTTTGGTGATCAACTTGCGAGTTCCGCCCATGAACCTATGCATAGGGGCTCGCACACGTTTTCGTCGTGATTCTCTGGTAGAACTTTGGGGCACTCTTTGAGGTCCTTTGTGTTGGTTGAATAGATGAATCTGAGATTGTGTGACGCATATCGTATAATCATACCCACGGATACTTGAGGTGACATTGGAGTATCTAGGTGACATTAGGGTTTTGGTTGATTTGTGTCTTAAGGTGTTATTCTAGTACGAACTCTAGGGTTGTTTGTGACACTTACAGGAATAGCCCAACGGATTGATTGGAAAGAATAACTTTGAGGTGGTTTCATACCCAACCATAATCTCTTCGTTCGTTCTCCGCTATTAGTGACTTTGGAGTGACTCTTTGTTGCATGTTGAGGGATAGTTATGTGATCCAATTATGTTAGTATTGTTGAGGGAACTTGCACCAGCGAAAGTATGAACCCTAGGCCTTATTTCCACGCATTGCAATACCGTTTACGCTCACTTTTATCATTAGTTACCTTGCTGTTTTTATATTTTCAGATTACAAATACCTTTATTTATTATCCATATACCACTTGTTTCACCATCTCTTCGCCGAACTAGTGCACCTATACAATTTACCATTGTATTGGGTGTGTTGGGGACACAAGTGACTCTTTGTTATTTGGTTGCAGGGTTGCTTGAGAGAGACCATCTTCATCCTACGCCTCCTACGGATTGATAAACCTTAGGTCATCCACTTGAGGGAAATTTGCTACTGTCCTACAAACCTCTGCACTTGGAGGCCCAACAACGTCTATAGGAAGAAGGTTGTGTAGTAGACATCAAATGCCAAGAAGGATCATTACTACCATGAGAAAGCTGTGTCAGTTGAGTATTCGGAACTATTTCAGTTATACAATCAAGACGCACTTGACAATTCTATCATCGGTTGCTATTGTCTGTAAGTGATTTCTTTCTGTAATTTATGTCTCAAGCTAGCTGTAGTGATCATTTTGATCAATCATTACCTGTAATTATCCTCACTATATTCTTTTGTGTGGTATTATGCAGGATGAAGATTTATGAAATGAAAAAAGGTGGACGCCATGGCATTGGGTTCATTGACCCAAATACCATTAATGAATACACATGGAAATTAGATCAATATTATGAAAAAAAGTGTAGAGGAAAGCATGCTAGAGTTCTTCAAGCGCCTCAATACGAATGAAGATATACTACTTCCTTACATCTTCGAGTGAGTCACACTGTCTTGTACTACAAATTTGGTTTTTGCCTACTAGCTAGCTACATGTTTTTGCTTACGTATGCCCACTTAATTAAGACATGCAAACGTGTGTGCATGCAAATTTCACTGGATCTTGTTAATCATTAAAGTTGATGAAGGAACAGTTGCAATACTGGACTCACTACTTAAAAAGCAAGTGGCTACACCATCTTGTTTGGGATAGTCAACATGTAATTTCAATCATGATTAACTATATCTCGGCCTATTTAGTTCGTCATTTCCTGATATGAACTATTTAATAACCCCTTTATTCATTTTCTTTGTCGGCGAGCAGGGCTTGGGCAAAGTTTATTAGCGTCACTCCAGGCCAATGGAAACGAAAGTTGAAATGGTATCGACCCAAGGTAAGTAATTAAGTAGTACTAGCTAGCTATCTGCCATCTCTTTAATTATCATGCTTGATTAATTATTATCTGATCAAATTCCATTCTCGTAAAGGCCGTGAAGCAGGCGCCGGGGAATAATCTGTGTGCATACTACGTTTGCGAGATCATTCGCATGATGGCGTCCAAAAGGAGTAGATCTCAAAGACAGGAATGGGTACATTTGTCAGAACACTATTCACAATTTTTACACCATTATCGATATCTAGTCACACAACTAATACACATGCATATTGATCTCGTTCTTAACAGTTCAAAGAGGTGCGGGAGCAGCTCCTAGCAGAGGACCGCATAGAAGCAATTCAAGAGGAAATAGCGGGATTTTTGCTCGACCAGGTCATAGATCCCAAAGGATAATACTATTACCCGCTACCGCCCCCATGAATCACTTCCAATTGTCATCGTGCTCCGAAGGCACCAATTAGGCTAATGCCACTGGCTCCGAAGGCACCAATTAGGAGAAATTGTATATAGCTAGCTAATTGTATATATATATATATACATGTGTGTATATATGTGTGAATTAATTAATGGTGGTTGTGAGGCATTCGATGATATATATATGGATTCATCATCATCCTCTCGGGTATCTCTCGGGTATCATCAACCTTATCCTTGCACCTCTTGTTGCACTTCTTGCTCTTCTTCTAACTAGTGGATTCATCATCATCCTCTAAGTTGATGTTGATGCAATCTTCTTCTCCTGGGAGTTTCCCTCCCTCCTCCATCTGAGCACATTTGTCCACTAAGGTGTAAAGCTCCTTCAAAGTCTTGCGCAACCGCACGTTCATCTTGGAATGAATCATGCAGTTGCGCAGATTGGACTGGAAGGCAGCTATCACACTCGCTGGATTGATATTTGGGATATTCCTGTGGACTCTGATGAATCTCTACAAATACTTGCGGAGAGTTTCTCTTTCTTCCTGTTGGAGAACCTACAAGTCGCTGGGCCGCCCTAGTTCTTGATGGCCGCCAGTGAAGGCGCCAATGAACTCATGGCACAGGTCAGCCCATGATGAAATGGAATTCTCCGGCAGGTGCATCGGCCAAGACCTCACATTGGACTTGAGTGCCAAGGGAAACTAGTTGGCAAACACCTTCTCATCTCTTCCTCCGGAAGCATGAATAGTGATGGTGTATATGCTCAAAAACTCTTCCGGGTTCAGCCTTCCATCATACTTCTCGGGTATCTCTGGCTTGAACGTACGAGCGGATGGCCAAAGGACTTACCACAGCTCACGAGTAAAGGCAGGGCAGCCAACCGCGGAAGGCAGGCACCCTCCATCCTCAAGTGCGGGCATGTCTACATCGGGTCCATCGCACCCATTGGTCCGGCGGTGTTCGTCGCGGTGTGCAATGCACAAGCAACATGGGGCAAGACATGGCTTGGAATGCAAGATATGATGTGCATTGCATATGGGTACTCTGGAAGGGAAAAGATGATCAAGGCATCAACTTGGCAAAAAATGTGTGTCGCTGGAAATATGAGGTGATTTCGGTCAAAATCGATATAAGGATCACCGAAAACGGATGCACGGTTTGCAAATGACAAGCAAAACAGGAATGATGCAAATCTGCAATTAACAACATCATAGCACTTAGAATGCAACAAGGAACTATGTTACAGCACTCCAACATAGCAACAAAGCACATGACCATAAAGTACACATGAATCTCCACAAATCATGAGCACTGAGCTCCTGCTGGAACTCACTAGAACAAGCTCAAAATAGCATGGAAAAAATGCAAATGATATCAGCTTCATAGACTTACGAGAAAATACTAAACATGTCAAAATAGCATCAGGAATCAATGTTTAGAGCTAACAAACAACATGATACAAGAACATATAATAGAAAAAAAAGGCATGGCATGATAGTACTAAAGGCATAGAACAAAACTCCCTTACAGAACCTTACCCAAAGAGGCACGGGAAAATATGTGGCGCCCGTGCAAACATGGCAAGTTATATGAACAGTTTCAGATTTAGTAGAAAAACAGAGCATGGCAGGAACAGATTGATGATTGCAACTTTACAAGCTCAATTCACTCACCAAAAGGCATTCCATTGCATAAAAAGGTAACCAACATGAAGTAGGCATATTCAAGAAGCTAAGCATGGCAAAAGCAAGTCCGTAGGGTACAAGTATCAGTAGAAAAACACATGGAAAAACTGAATATCATGTTAACAATCTGCCAGGAACAATATTTAGCAAAAGTAGAGCACAGAATTGACATGCTAGAGTACTCCATAATTGCAACAAGAGGGGCGAATGGATAGAGCAATACCACATATTCAAAACATTCTTAATGTACTATCTCAAAATGTGCATGGATCTCATGGTAGCAACAAGTTTACATAGCATCAAAATGTAGCAAGAAAAGACAGCCAAATATTCTAAGTGTCTGAAAAAACAACATTATGAAGCCTACTTTGCATGCTTGTGCTAGTTACCACAAAGCTCACAAAAATACAAGACTTGAACCCCTGTAAAGATGGCATGGAGATGCTCCAAAAACATATAGAAATCAAGCTCATAGGATACACACACAAAATGCAACGAAAATGACAAATCACCAAGTTCTGTTAAAATCCAGCAAACAACATCATATAGCACTTCTACAACACGGTTTAGGGCATCAATATGGACAGTAACATGCATGCAAATAACACTAACCTGAAGAGCATCATGAGACGAACATTTTCATATATCATATGTGCGAAACGGAGTTATGAGCATGGAGATATGACATGATGAACAGCGGCATAAAATGTTACATATTCGGGACATAGACGAAATCGAGGTCAACCTTTTCAGATCTAGGGTTCGGCACGGATTTCGATGATCATCGAGGTACTCGCCGGATCTATGCCGGAGAAGTGGGTAGAGAGAGGCGCTCGCTGTATAGGGTCGGATCCGGGCCCGGAGGAGGAGCCGGTGACGAGGAGGCGAGGCAGCAGCGGCGGGCGGTGGTGAGGCGCGCCAGGCCACGCGGTGAGGTCAGCGGTGGAGACGGCCGGTGACGGGAGGAGCCGCAGCGGATGGCGGCGGTGGCGAACGGCGACGTCGGCGCGGTGGCGTGCCGGCGAGGAGGCGGCTGGCAGCGGAGAAGCTTGGCTCGGGCGGCGCGCCGGCGATGCGCTTCGGGGGCTGGAAGCGAGCCGAGCGGAGAAGTGGGCGCGGAGTGGTCCAGTCAATGGCGTTCTGCCAGGTGGTGGCGGAGGGGGGCCAGCGGATGCGTCCGGCGGCGGTGAGGATGTGTTCGGCGGCGCGGAGGGAAGAAGGTTAGGGTTTTGCTCGTGAATTTCGGGGGGGAGAGGCCTTTATATAGGTAGAGGGAGTTAGGAGTGTCCAAATGAGGTGTCGTTTTCGCCCACACGATCGTGATCCAACAATGGAGAGCATGGAGGGGGTTTAGATGGGCTAGTGGGTTGTTTTGGAGGGGTGTTGGGCTGCAACAAGAGAGGGGCTTTTACAGTTACCCGGTTAACCGTTGGGGCATCAAACGACCTCCAAATGGAACGAAATTTGACAGGCGGCCTACCGGTGATGTACCAAGGCCACTCGACAAATCTTGACCAATTCTGAGAACGTTTTTATCCTGCTCACGAAACAAGATTAGAGGGGTGCAACGGTTGCATGTGGGAGTGTCGGATTGCGAAACGGACAACGGGGAAAATGACCGGATGCATGAGACAAACACGAATGCAAATCAGATGCACACGATGACATGAGATGAAATGCATGACATGAATAAAATGCAAAATGAAAGACAAAACCCAACCATGAAGGAAATATCATATCACATAGCCGGAAATTGCAAGAGTCGAAGTTACAAATATGGAAAGTTACATCAGGAGTGTTACATCCTTAATACTTTTCTCGTAGTTGCGGATGCTTGCAAGGGGGTTAATCATAAGTAGGACGTTTGTTCAAGTAAGAACAACACCTAAGCACTGGTCCACCCACATATCAAATTATCAAAGTAGCGAACACAAATCAAATGAACATGATGAAAGTGACTAGATGAAATTCCCGTGTACCCTCAAGGACGCTTTGCTTATTATAAGAGACCATTTTGGCATGTGCTTTGCATCAAAAGGATTGGGCTACCTTGCTGCACTTTTTTACTATTATCATTACTTGCTCGTTACAATAAATCTTGCTATCAAACTACTGTGTTACTTACTATTTCAGCACTCGCAGGCATTACCTTGCTGAAAACCATTTGTCATTTCCCTCTGCTCCTCGTTGGGTTCGACACTATTACTTATCGAAAAGAGCTACAATTGATCCCCTATACTTGTGGGTCATCAAGGCTATTTTCTGGCACCGTTTCGGGGAGTGAAGCGCCTTTGGTAAGTGGAAATTGCTAAGGAAACATTTATATAGTGTGCTGAAATTTATTGTCACTTGTTACTATGGAAAACAATCCTTTGAGGGGTTTGTCTGGGTATCTTCACCTCGACCGGAACCACATTAGCTACCCCTCAACCTGCTGCACCTACTGAAAATATTGAATATGAAATTCCTTCGGGTATGATAGAACAACTGCTAGCTAATCCTTATGCAAGATATGGAATCGAACATCCTGATATGCACTTAATATATGTGGAACAAACTTGTGGATTGTTTAAGCTTGTGGGTTTACCCAGAGAAGAAGTTAAACAGAAGGTTTCCCTTTTATCTTTGAAGGGAAAAGCAGTGGCATGGTATAGGCTATGCGATGATATTAGATCTTGGAACTGGAATCGATTGAAATTGGAATTTCACCGAAAAAATTATCATATGCATCTAGTTCATTGTGATCGGAACTACATATATAATTTTTTTCCTCGTGAAGGAGAAATTATCACTGTGGCTTGGGGAGTCTTAAGTTAATGCTATATTCATGCTCCCAAGAAAAATTATTATTCAAAATTTTTATGCTCGGCTTTCTCGTGATGATCAATCCATGCTCGATACTTCTTGTACTGGTTTTTTATGAAGAACACTATTGAATTCCGGTGGGATCTTTCGGAAAGAATCAAACGCAACTCTGAAGATTGGGAACTTGACGAAGGTAAAGAGTCGGGTATTAAGCTTAAATATGATTGTGTTAAATATTTTATGAATACCGATGCTTTTCAAAAGTTTAGCACTAAATATGGACTTGACTCTGAGATAGTAGTCTCCTTTTGTGAATCATTTGCTACTCATGTTGATCTCCCTAAGGAGAAGTGGTTTAAATATCACCCACCTATTAAACAAGAAATTGAAGAACCGGAATTAGCGAATGAGGAAACTATACTTTATAATGTTGATCCAGTTGTTCCTACTACTTATATTGACAATGTTGGGAACGTAGTAATTCAAAAAAGTTCCTACGATCACACAAGATCTAACTAGGAGATGCATAGAAACGAGAGGGGAGACTGTGTCCATGTACCCTCATAGACCGAGAGCGGAAGCGTTTAGTAACGCGGTTGATGTAGTCGAACGTCTTCACAATCCAACGGATACAAGTACCGAACGTACTGCACCTCTGTGTTCAGCACACGTTCAATTTGATGACGTCCCTCGAGCCCTTGATCAAATAGAGGGTTGAGGGAGAGTTCCATCAGCACGATGGCATGGTGACGGTGTTGGTCATGTGATCCGCGCAGGGCTTCGCCTAAGCACTACGACAGCATGACCGAGGTGGTAAACTGTGGAGGGGGGCACCGCACATTGCTAAGACAATTGATGTTGTGCCTTTGGGGTGCCCTCTTCCCATGTATATAAAGGAGGGGGAGGCCGGCCAAGGAGGAGGCGCACCAAGCGGGGAGTCCTACTAGGACTCCAAACCTAGTAGGATTCGGCCCCCCTTTCCATCCAACGGAGAGGGGAAAAGGGGAAAGGAGGGAGAGGGAGAAGGAAAGAGGGGGGGCCACACCCCCTCCCCTTGTCCAATTCGGATTCGGGCAAGGGGGGCGTGCCGCACCTCTTGTGTCCTACCTCCTCTCCTCCCCTATGGCCTATTAGGCCCAATAACTTTCCCGGGGAGTTCCGGTAACCTCCCGGTACTCCAAAAAATCCCCAATCCTCTTCAGAACCATTCCGATGTCCGTATATAACCTTCCAATATATCAATCTTTACCTCTCGACAATTTCGAGACTCCTCGTCATGTCCGTCATCTCATCCGGGACTCCGAACAAACTTCGGTCACTAAAACACATAACTCATAATACAAATGGTCATCGAACATTAAACATGCGGACACTACGGGTTCGAGAACTATGTAGACATGACCGAGACACATCTCTGGTCAATAACCAATTACGGAACCTGGATGCTCATATTGGCTCCTACATATTCTATAAAGATCTTTATCGGTCAAACCACATCCATACGTCATTCCCTTTGTCATCCGTATGTTATTTGCCCGAGATTCGATCGTCGGTATCACCATACCTATTTCAATCTCGTTACCGGCAAGTATCTTTAGTCGTTCCGTAATGCATCATCCCGTAACTAACTCATTAGTCACATTGCTTGCAAGGCTTATAGTGATGTGCATTACTAAGAGGGCCCAGAGATGCCTCTCCGTTACTCGGAGTGATAAATCCTAATCTCGATCTATGCCAACTCAAAAAACACCATCGGAGAAACCTGTAGAGCATCTTTATAATCACCCAGTTACCTTGTGACATTTGATAGCACACAAAGTGTTCCTCTGGCATTCGGGAGTTGCATAATCTCATAGTCAGAGGAACATGTATAAGTCATGAAGAAAACAATAGCAATAAAACTAAACAATCATTATGCTAAGCTAACGGATGGGCCTTGTCCACCGCATCATTCTCTAGTGATGTCATCCCGTTCATCAAATGACAACACATGTCTATGTTCAGGAAACTTAACCATATTTTATTAAAGAGTTAGTCAATTTGATAGAGGAAAAGGTGTCCCAATGTTTCGATGAGAAAGCTATTGTTTTCTGTGGGAGTCGACTTTGACGATCCGACTACGAATGTCCGAAGACGTCGCGCCATAGCAATTGATAAGCCAACTTCCAAGCGTTATTGACCACGTCGGACCATGATCAACCTGACCACGAGGGTCTATTTCCTGCGAGCAAAACGAAGAAAAATCAAGAAACTGAGATTGCAATCCGGATATTGCGAATACAAGATGAAAACTTTATTGATTAAGGAGGGGTTCTACGATGTCTTGGTCTGGTCGTTGAACACAAACGAAGTACACGAAGTTGCAGCTATGTCGAACTTTTAATCTAAACAAAACCCGAAGTTTAAACGACGCCCTAAGGGTTGTATATATGGAAGAAGAGGGGGGGATTTCATGGCCTTGGAGGAGGGGTCCTAAACCAACCCTAACTCTTGTTTCCCCGGACATAGGGACTCTAAAAACAGCCTATACTTAAGTATTTAGAAATTACATGGGCCTGGCCCAATAATAAGGTGACGCAACACCTAGAATAGCCTCTGGACGAAATATATGAAGTGACATCTTGTATATTTCGTCCAATCCTTCATGCACTCCTTATGGTGGCTTCAAAGTCCTAAAATCATCACTTGCAACTCCGTTCTTGTTCCCCTTGCGCATCCCATCATCTCCATGCTTGGTCTTGCTCCAGTGTTCATCCCTATTATCCATGCCAGGCCCTTCATTTGTAAGCAAAACAAATTTATCCAATTTAGGCTGCATCATATTCTCATGAACATTAAAATCATTACCAAGAAACGTAAGTACCTGATAATTTAGTTGGCATGCGCGAGCTCTAGTAATT
This sequence comes from Triticum urartu, assembly GCF_003073215.2. Lineage (NCBI taxonomy): Eukaryota > Viridiplantae > Streptophyta > Magnoliopsida > Poales > Poaceae > Triticum > Triticum urartu. Next base: position 515,972,132 of record NC_053027.1, on the reverse strand, counting down.
GGTCTAGTATATGTAGCAGTAGGGGTTGTGGGTGTAACAATGGTATAGATGTCCTCATCATCCCCCCCTTCTTGAAATGAATTCATCCTCGACGGAAGCTCATCTTCCTTCGCCCAAATAAGGCTTCAAATCTGCAATGTTAAAAGTGGGACTAACCCCAAAATCTGCAGGCAGCTCAAGTTTATATGCATTATCATTTATTTTCTCTAACACCTTAAAAGGACCATTAGCACGTGGCATTTGCTTTGATTTGCGCAACTTAGGAAATCTATCCTTACACAAATGTAACCAAACAAGATCTCCAGGTGCAAACACAACATGTTTTCTACCCTTATCTCTAGCAAGTTTATATTTAGCATTCATACGCTCAATGTTTTCCTTAGTTAACTCATGCATTTTTAAAATCAATTCAGCACATTGTTTAGCATCAAAATTAACCTTCTCCGAATATGGAAGAGGCAACAAATCAATAGGTGCACGAGGTAGGAAACCATACCCAATTTCAGAAGGGCACATTTTAGTAGTACAATGCAATGAATGATTATAAGAAAATTCAATATGAGGCAAGCATTCTTCCCATATTTTCTTATTATTCTTCAATACATCCCTAAGCATAGTAGACAATGTTCTATCGACTACTTCAGTTTGTCCATCAGTTTGGGGGTGACAAGTAGTACTAAAAAGCAGTTTACTCCCCAACTTAGCCTATAAACATCTCCAAAAGTGGCTAAGAAATTTAGTATGACGATCTGAAAAAATAGTATTTGGCACACCATGCAAGAAAATAATTTCACGAAAGAACAAATCAGCAACATTAACAGCATCATCGCTTTTATGACATGGTATAAAGTGTGCCATTTTCGAGAACCTATCCACGACAAAAAATATGCTATCCCTCCCCTTCTTTGTTCGAGGTAAACCTAAAACGAAGTCCATAGATATATCCTCCCAAGGAACACTAGGTACAGGCAAAGGCATATATAAACCATGAGGATTTAGTCATGACTTAGCTTTTTGAAATGTAGTGCAGTGAGCAACAAAACACTCAACATCCCGTCTCATCTTTGGCGAAAACAAATGTGTAGCAAGTATATCCTCTGTCTTCTTCACGTCAAAGTGTCCCATTAATCCTCCATGCGCCTCCCATAACAACAAAAAACGAACGGAGCTAGCTAGAATGCATAGCTTGTTAGCACGAAACAGAAATCCATCGTTAATGATGAACTTGTTCCACGTTCTTCCTTCTTTACAATTCTGCATCACATATTTGAGGGTCTCCAAACCAAATATTTTGAAGTTAAGTTGTGAAAGCATAGTATAGTGATGAGACAATGCATCATCAATAACATTTTCTTTACCCTTGTGTTTAATGACTTAAGGGAAAGTCTCAATGAATTCAACCCATTTAGCATGTCTATGATTCAGTTTAGCTTGACTTTTAATATGTTTCAAAGATTAATGATCAGTATGTATAACAAATTCTTAGGGCCATAAATAATGTTGACATGTTTCTAAAGTCCAAAGAAGAGCATATAATTCATTATCATAAGTAGAATAATTCAGACTAGGCCCACTCAATTTTTCAGAAAAGTATGCAACAGGTTTTCCATCTTGTAATAGCACACCTCCTAATCCAATTCCACTAGCATCACATTCAAGCTCAAAAGTCTTATTAAAATCAGGAAGTTGGAGTAAAGGAGCATGTGTCAACTTATCTTTCAATATCGTAAAGGATTCTTCCTGTGCGGTACCCCAAACAAAAGGCACATCCTTCTTTGTAAGCTCATTGAGAGGTGCAACAATGGTGCTGAAATCTCTCACAAAACGCCTATAGATTCCAGCGATGCCAAGAAAACTCCTCACTTGTGTGACCATTTTGGGCTGCGGCCAACTGTCAATAGCTTCAATCTTGGCTTTATCAACTTCAATTCCCTGTGGAGTAACAAAATAGCCAAGAAAAGATACTCAGAGCCACCTTTCTTCTCCGGTTACTTTGCGGGAATTGTTGCTCCTAGGATGGCCATGGATCCTCCTTCACTCAACTTTGCTCGAGGTAAAGATTTCCAGCTATCCATGAGGCAAAAGTTTGGTCACCCTGTAGTGTTTTCGCCTGGTTTTCATCAACAGGAATTCTCTATGGTGGTTTCCTTCTGCCGTGCTCATTTTCGGTTGGATTGCCACACGGTTAGTATCACGTTGCAATCATGTTTTGGTGGCTATACTCAAGGTTTCCGTGTGCTTCATCTGAAAGACAGAACATTCAAATTTTCTGTTGCCTCAAAAGCACTGGGTTTTGAGATCTATAACCATGGCTGGATAGTTGAGAAGGATTTTGAGTTAGTTTTCAATCTTTGGGGTTTTGGTGGACCTAACTGGTTACGTGAAGAACAACTGTACTACCGTGAGGATGAAGCTTCCTGGACTAGAGTTGTCAATGGAGCGCGTCCGCGTGCTGTCGCCGGCAGAGTCTCCGGCGAGCAATCCCGGCAGTCAGTTTTTGCTCGATTAGCGGATATTCCGACCACCAGCAATAATGTGGTCACAAACTTTAATGTGCCCTCAATGCCCAATATTACTACCTCAGCAGAGGATCACGCAGCGACTGCTACGGGCGGGAATCTGGGTCGTTCAAATGCTTCATTTCAGTGCTACGCGTGTGGCAAGATGGGCCACTTTGCTCGGGAGTGTCGTGACACTCGCCTTCCTGGGCTCTACCCCTCTCTCAGGTTTGCTACCTTCCCCGGCCCACCTATTGAGGCCTGGAACCTGGATGCAGTCCATGATTGGTTCAAGTCTGTTGGCCCGGCCCGCAACCCTTCGCGAGTTTCCTCTTTTCGCGAGCTATGTTTGGGATCTTTTCCTAATTTCCAGCCTCGTCCTACTCTTGCCTCCTCAACTTCTCCGCTCTGCTCCTCTGTTTCAACACTCTGCCCGAATTCCGCCACCACCACCTTGAGCTTGTCTGTGCCGGCGAGCGCTGCAGCTCCGATGGCCAATATCCTGATTGATCCGTGTCCTTTCGTGCCCCATGGCTTCGAATTCAGCAAGTCCCTAGCTGGAATGGAGTGGCTCGGGTGTGCTGCAGCAGCGTCCCTGTCGTCATGAAGATTGGGCGATTGCGACCATCCATCCTCTCCCTGCTAATGCTCCATTCAACAATGTAAGAGATGTTCTTGAGGAATTTATTGTTGAGCATAGGCAGTTAGGATTGAGGGACGTTCAGTGTTGCCCGTTCGGCGAGGCATATGTTCGGCTCACAAGGGTTAGGGGCAGGGATAAATTGGTGCTAGATAGTCCTCACGAATTTGGGGACATGTTCATTACCTTTGTGAAGCATGATGAGGGCAGAAATCACAGGAGGGTTCATTTCAATCGAACTATTTGGTTGCTTCTGACGGGAGTTCCTTTTGATTTTCGTAATACTGAAGATTTAGCTTGTGCTGTCAGTAAGTTTGGCCGCATGATTTCATGGGACAAGGAGGATGATCATATGGGCCGTATTGTGGTCAAGGACCGAGTTATGAACCTAGATATCATTCCTAAAAGTATGCGCTGGTCTGAAGGAGATGAATTCGAGGAAGATGGCTGGTCCTCCTCCATTGAAGTACTGGCAAGTGAGCTCCTTGGTGGAGGTCCTGCAGATGAGGACCCTACCCCCTGCCAATGTGGACCCACATCCTCTCCCCAAAGATGTTGAGCAGGCTCATATTCTTCCTGATGATGCTGCCAACAATAATGATATGGATGCTCAGGTTGCAGAGAACTGGGATAACTGGGAAGAGATTCAGCAGAATGAGCAGAATGATGTCCTTGAGGATCTCTTGGATGCTGTGCAGCAGGAAGAATTGGCTTGGGCAGATGGGGAAGAGTTGCATCCTGCACCAAGTAACAGCAGTTTATCTTCTGATATGTCTTTCTCTGAGGGTGACAACACAAATATGCTTATGGCCCTATTGCAGTGGAGGTTTTTCCTCCAAGGGAGGCAGTACCTGCTATCCCTCCTCCCCCTGCCTTGGTGATTGCTAATGGTTTGCAGAACATCATCCAAGCCTATCAGTCAGATGATGAGGAACCTCCTCTATTGCAAGAGAACTTCCAGGTTGCTGCATTAGGTTATGCTGTTTTGCCTGATCAAGTTCAGGTTGTTGCAGAGCAACTGCAACTTGTTTCTCCCAACAGTGATGGAGCTCATGCTACTGATGGTGTTTCTGCATCTTCTCATTTGGATATTGCACAACCTGTGCTGCTGGAAGTTGCATTGGAGGCTCCATTGGGCCCTGATCCACCTGTGTCATCAGATGGTCAAGTCAAGTTTCCCCTTACAGCTGGACCTTCATCTGAAGTTGTAGCCTGCAATCCTGAGCATGTTAATACTGCCAGGGGAAGTCTGCAGCTAGTGGAGAACATTGCGGATCTACAGTCTGGGCTACAAGGTAATTGGGTTACTCAAATTAATGAGCATTTTAGCATGGCACCTTCTCTCCTTGGTTTAAAACGTATTCAGATGGCTGCTGCTGCTTCTAATGCCTCTTCTGTCTCTGAAGAAGGCATGCACCTGTGGAAACATCACTTTAAGGACCACTTTTTGGAAAACAAGAGCTCTTTCTCAGTCAGCATTCCTGTAAGTTGGTTCAACTTTATTGTTCACTTGCTTCTGTCCCCTGACAAGTTTGATTGGACTGTTAATAAGCTAAAATATGGAATGTGGGAACTGTTCACTCCTGTGGAAAATATGGATCAAGCATTTCTGTTTCATATACCTGACAAGTGCCCTACCTCTCATGCACCAATTTGTCAGGCCATGGAGGATGGGGGCAAGGGCAAAGAAAATATTGGTGGGACAGCCAATATGCAGGATGAGGAGTCCCAGGCCCTGTTACAGCCTTTTGGTCAAGATAATCTGAGGAAGAGAAGAAGTGGAAAGACTCCACTAGTGGAAACAAAGGTAAGGAGAAGTGATAGAATTAAGAATGACAATGATGGTTACAAGAGAAACTCCTGCTCTAGTAATAATTGTCTACCTTGCAATGCTGTCCCTCCCACCATACAAAAATCAGTTGTTAAAAACCTCACTGCCTCTTTCTGTAAGGTTGCTGAGGGGGAGCTGGAGGACAAGCTGGCCAAGAAGCCCAAGAGAAGGCAAGAGGTTGATTTGGACAAGGTGCCCTTGGCCAAAGGAGAAGGACACACTTCCAACCATTCATAATGTTTAGGGCCTTTTATTGGAATACTGTTTAGAGAGTGTGTGTTTGTGCCTTCATTCCTAGCTTGATGCTGCTTTTGACTGATGTAAGACTTGGATATTGGAACTTTATGAACTCTAAAGATCTGGTGTTATGTTATCCTATTAATACCTCTTTGCTGTATGCGTGGATGCACTACTGGATATGTGTTTGGCTGTGGATCTGGTTTTTGCTTAAACCTTTTCTATGTGTGCAAGATCAAGTGCTGGTACTTGACCTCTGGTACAAAAAAACTAGGTGTTTCCATGAATAACACAAACAGAAGCTGGAATATTCTCAACTGGAACATTAGAGGTATAAATTCTGAGGACAAATGGTTGGCCTTGAGGCAAAAAATTAATGAGAGTGACTGCAACATTTTGTGTCTTCAAGAAACCAAGAGGGAGATTTTTGACACAGCTTACTTAAAACTTTTTTGCCCTTCCAGACTTAATAAATTTGCCTTCCTACCCTCTGTTGGAGCTTCTGGGGGCCTCCTTGTGGTTTGGAATGGCTCTCAATTCTCTGGAGAAGTTATTGCACAAAACAGGTTTTCACTTTTAGTGCAGTTTACCAGTCTACTCTCCAACCAGTCTTGGATTATGTCTAATATTTATGGGCCCTATGATCCACAAGACAAAATTGAGTTTATTAACTGGTTCTTAAATATTCACATGCCTGATAATGTTGATTGGATTTTAATGGGAGATTTCAATCTTATGAGAGCACCATCAGATAGGAACAGACCTAGGGGAGATGTCAATGATATGCTTTTGTTTAATGAGGCTATAAGCAATCAAGGTTTAATTGAATTACCTTTGCATGGCAGAAAGTTTAGTTGGAGCAATATGCAGCATGATCCTCTGTTGGTAAAACTGGATTGGTTTTTCACTTCTGCCTCTTGGATGACTACCTTCCCAAACACAATGGTGCTACCCCTTGCAAAACCTATTTCAGATCATCTGCCATGTGTAATTAAAGTTGGTACTTCTATTCCAAAGGCAAAAGTCTTCAGATTTGAAAACTACTGGCTCCAACATTCTGATTTTAAACAGATAGTGGCAAATGCATGGAATATCCCAGCGGGCAATCTTGATGCTGTCAAAACCTTGAATGCTAAGTTTAAAAACTTAAGAAGAGCTTTAAAGTTGTGGGCAAAAACCTTATCCTGTCTGAAAAACTCAAATTGAAAAGCTGAATGAGCTCATTTTCATGTGGGACCTCTTTGAAGAATTTAGAGAGTTGGACATTCATGAATGGAATTGAAGGGATATTCTTAAAGAGAATCTGCTTATTCTTTTGAGGAACTAGAAGATTTATTGGAAACAGAGAGGAAAAATCAAAGGAGTGAAGTTTGGAGATGAGAACACAAAGTTTTTCCACACTAAAGCCTCAACTAATTACAGGCATAACCATATTGCTGTTCTCCAAAATGATGACCAAGTTGAGATATCTGACCATGCTGGGAAAGCTGCAATCCTTCTAGACTCTTACAAAAAAAGAATGGGCACATCCCAAAATACTTCAATGCATTTTGACTTGGCTTCCTTGTTTGGGCAGAGACAACACTCAGATATCTTTGCTAATCTTGAACTGCCTTTTACTGAAGAGGAAATTGATGATGTGTTCAAAAATCTTCCAACAGACAAATCACCAGGCCCAGATGGTTTTAATAATGAATTTCTTAGGTCCTGCTGGGACATTATTAAGGGAGATGTGCTCAGATTCATATATGACTTTCATACAGGGCAAATTTCTCTTGAGAGCATAAATACTTCATACATTACTCTCATTCCTAAGGGAAGTACTCCCTTGACAGCAAATGATTTTAGACCAATATCTCTACTAAACTGCTGCCTAAAGATTATCACTAAACTGCTGGCTAACAGGTTTCAGAAAGTGATTCTTAAATTGGTACATATTAACCAATATGGTTTTCTGAAAGAAAGATCAATACATGATTGTTTGGGCTGGGCATATGAATACCTACACCATTGTCATAAATCTAAAGATGAGATTATTGTGCTTAAATTGGACTTTGAAAAGGCTTTTGACACAATTGAGCATCAGGCAATGCTAGATATTTTAAAGGACAGATGGATTTCATGGATCAAAATGCTCTTCACTTCTGCCTCATCTGCTATCTTGCTAAATGGTGTCCCAGGAAAAAAGTTCTATTGCCTTAGAGGTGTGAGACAGGGAGACCCCCTATCCCCTCTTCTGTTTGTGCTTGCTGCTGATCTCCTTCAGTCAGTTCTCAACAAGGAAATGCACATGGGATTGCTATCTACCCCCTTGCAAGTGCAGTCATGCCCTGATTTCCCAATTATCCAGTATGCTGATGACACCCTGGTTATTCTACAAGCAGATGCAAAGCAACTTCATTGTCTTAAAGCCCTCCTCAATACTTTTGCAGATGCCACTGGACTTAAAGTAAACTACAATAAATACAGTATGATTCCAATAAATGTGCCAGAAGATAAGATGGAGATTTTGGTAAATACTTTTCATTGCAAGAAGGAATCCTTTCCAATTCAATATTTGGGAACACCTTTAGGTCTTCATAAGCCTACTGTTGAGCAATGTTTTCCTTTTTTCACAAGACTGCAAAATAAACTTATGGGTTTGTCCTCATTTATGACAATGGCTAGAAGATTGTTGTTGGTGAAATCTGTCCTCAATTCTTTGTTGATCTATCTCATGGGATGCCTTGATGTGCCTGTCACAATCAAAACCCAGGCGATAAAGTACTTGAGACACTGCCTGTGGAGAGGCCCTGATCTGGAGGACCACAGACCTGCCATGGTGGCATGGAGCACTGTGTGTAGACCCAAAAATCAAGGAGGATTGGGTGTCATGGATATCTTCATCCAGAATAAGGCTCTGCTGCTTAAGAATCTGCACAAGTTCTATAACAGACACAATACCCCCTGGGTAAACCTGATTTGGGAATCATATTACAACAATGATACACTGCCTGGTAATAACTGGATTGGATCTTTCTGGTGGAAGGCAAACCTTAAGCTTATTGATAACTATAAGTCTTTGGCCAGATGCAACATAGGTGATGGCAAGAGTGCCTTCTTTTGGACTGATCTGTGGCACTCTACTTGCTTGCAAGACATGTTCCCTCATTTATTCTCTTTTGTGAAGAACAAGAATGCTACTGTCCACAGCATTCTCCATGTAGAATATTTAGATTATCTATTCCACCTTCCCCTCACTGTGCAAGCTTTCCAGGAATTTGAGGCTATGGAAGACATTTGTATTGATCTAAGGGCATCTGATACACTAGATTGCACTGATACTTGGAGCTACATTTGGGGAAATGAACACTTCTCAGTGGCTAAGGCCTACAAAGTCATGATGGGAGTAAAAATTGTGCCACAACAGTTCAACTAGATCTGGAACTTCTCTTGTCAACCAAAACATAAGGTGTTTTTTTGAGAGATTGCTGCATGACAGGCTCAATACCAGAAACCTTTTGAGAAGGAAAACTTTCCATTTGCCCAATTACAATTGTGCTGTCAACAATTGTCCACAGGAAGAAACTCTTCACCATCTTTTCTGGACCTGCCCTTTTGCAGCTCAATGTTGGGACCTGATTTGCCCTTCAAGACAGCCAAATGCTTCAATTCTGGAAGCTTTTCTTGATCTCAAGCAAAAGTTACATGTACCTTTTTTCATCGAGATAATCATCCTTGCCTCCTGGGCTATCTGGATCTCAAGGAACAACTTGATCTTCCAAGCAGTACAACCTAGCATTCAGAGGTGGAATGTTATTTTCCTGGAAGAGCTAAATCTTCTAAGATTTAGAATTAAGAAGAGTTATGCTGGAGTTTATTGTTCCTGGCTTGACAATCTTGTACTGTAATCCTAGACCTTAGCTTTTCTCTTTTTCTTCTTTTTTCTTTGCTCTTTGGCTTATCTCAAGCCTTTTGTATAGTGATACCTCTGTTTTCTCTGTTTTTTAATTAATAAAAATTGCAGTGGGGTTTTTCCCTACTGTGTACAGTAAAAAAAGATACTCGATTGGTGCAGAAGGTGCATTTCCCAAGGTTATTAAACAAATGTGCATCACATAGAGCAATAAAAACAACATGTAAATGTTTCAAATGTTCCTCCAAAGATCTGCTATAAATCAGTATATCATCAAAATAGACTACCACAAATCGTCCAATGAAAGCACGTAAAACTTCATTCGATAATCTCATGAAAGTACTAGGTGCATTAGTTAACCCAAAAGGCATGACTAACCACTCATATAATCCAAACTTATTTTTAAATGTGGTTTTCCATTCATCCCCCAATTTCATATGAATTTGATGGTATCCCCTACGCAAATCAACTTTGGAGAATATTTTAGAGCCACTCAATTCATCAAGCATATTATCTAACCTAGCAATAGGATGACGATAACGAATAGTAATATTATTAATGCCTCTATAATCAACACACATACGTGATGTGCTATCCTTTTTTGGCACTAGAATAATAGAAACAACACAAGGACTAAGGGATTCGTGTATATAATCTTTGTCGAGCAGCTCCTGGAATTGACGCATAATCTCCTTTGTTTCCTCTAGATTGGTACGGTATGGTGCATAGTTGGGTAGCGATGCACCAGGAATTAAGTCAATCTGATGCTCAATCCCTCGAATAGGTGGTAATCCCGGTGGCATGTCTTGTGGAAAGATGTCCACCAACTCCTGCAAAATGTTAGTGACAACAGGAGGCAAAGAGGAAGGGACATCCTCGAAAGAAAATAACGCCTATTTGCACACAAAAGCATAGCAAATAGATTTGCTGAAATCTAGATCATCAATATCAAATTTGGTGGCAAGTAAACATGCACTTTTCAATTTACTTTCAGAAGCAACAATAGATGGTTTATTATTAGGCTTCATTTATTGCTCAAATTCTTTTACCACAATCTGATTTCACTCTTATTTTTCTCCTGTTTTGCTTTATTAGCTCTATTAATATCATCTTTCAAAATGGAATCAGGAGTCATAGGAAGCAAAGTAATATTTTTGTCCTTATGAACAAGAGTATACTGATTGTTTCTACCATGGTGTATAGATTTTTTATCAAATTGCCATGGTCTACCAAGTAATAAGGAACATGCTTGCATAGGTACCACATCACAATCAACATAATCAGCATACGTAGAGATACTAAAATGCACAAGAACAGTACGTGTTACCTTAACCTTGTCGTTGTTATTGAACCATTGGATGTAGTAAGGATGTGGATGTGGTCTTGTGGCGAGAGATGGCTTCTCCACCATCTCCATGCTAGCCAAGTTGTTGCAGCTCCCTCCATTTATGATGACGCGAACAGAATATTCCTTCACAACTCCCTTTGTATGGAAAAAATTATGCCTCTGATTTTGCTCAGCTTGTGTAACCTACACACTAAAAACACGTTGAGCAACTAAACATTAATACCCACCATCCTTAGTCTCATCATAGTCAGAATCATCTCCACTGTGTTCTTCACTTGTAATAAGAGCCAAAGTCTCATCATAGTCACTAGCAGGCTCATACCCACCATCCTTAGTAACAATCATCACACGCTTAGATGGGCAAATAATATATGTGTTTGCCTTGTTGATGCCATGGATGAAGAAGACCTTTGTGCAGGATCAGAAGGTGTGCTCTTGGCAGATAGTGCTAGTTGTGCCTGCTTTCTTGTATCACGGTTGGAGGTGGCAGCTAACGGAGGTGCCAGTGCAGCAGAATGTGTGGAAGTAGAAGATGCACGCGGTGTCCATGATAAAGGTCGACCTGCAGAAAAGTTAGTTCACACCAATGCGTGTCGATCATGCACTTCACATTCAGCTTTGCAAGCAAGATGGAATAAAATGAGTGATATTATTATATTCCCTATACTCTAGAATGGTCTGAATCTCTTTATTTAATCAACCCATAAAACATGCAAGCATAGCTTCATTATCCTCAACAATACCACATCTAATCATACCAGTTTGTAATTCCTGATAATATTCTTCTACAGATGTTTTTTCCTTGTCTCAAATGCTGCAATTTTTGAAGAAATTCATGTTGATAAGATGGTGGAACCCAGCGAGTATGCATAGTATTTTTCAAAGCAGCCCAAGTAGCTGGAATAGGATATAATCTACAATGTTCAGACCACCAAACACATGCAAAACTAGTGAAAGCACAAACAGCAGCAGGAACACGTCTCTCATCAGGATATTGTAAACATGTAAAACGTTGTTTAGTTTCTAACATATCTACCCTCAAATGGTGGAATATTCAATTTTAGTTTAGGAAGATGGTCATGATCTCGTACCTTGGGTGGTGGTGCAGACCTACCGTTGCGATGACATGCATGAGGATGACCTGGTGGTGGTGGTGCTGGTGGTTGCATGTAGTTCTGATTTTGATCAACCTCATCCTCGTAATGGTCCTCCACCTCTTCCGTATTAGCAGGAGCTACGGAAGCATCAATAGTAGGTACAGCGGCACCAGAATTTTGACCAGGCTTAAGGGGAACACACAGTGCTCATCCCACTTGATTTGCAAGGTGATGTTGTTGTTGTTGTTCCTGTTGTAGAGGTGCAACAGGTGCAATGGGTGGTGGTTGTGGAAGACGCGCGAGTACTTCATCGAACTTTGCGTCCAACTTGGTGTCAATTGTCTTGTCAACGTCATCAATCCTCTCTAGTACCTTTCTGAAGGTGGCCATGATGTCTTCCACCTGTTGACTCAACATTTGCTGAAATTTATCATGGAGCTCCTTCTTCGTCATGTTCTCCCAGTCAACCCCGTCGGCTTGTGGTCCTTCCATGGTTAGAAGCAATAGAAACACATAAGAATATGATCGTACAAACTACTAGAAAGTGGCAGTGCGTCACAAATCCGTCAAGCAAATCTCAAATTCTTACTAGTTCTTACCAAGCGGCAGGTGGTGATTGGCAACCGTTGTAGTCAAAACTCACAAAGTTTGGATAGGGCGATTACCAGGGAGAGTCAAACGCACGACGTACATGTATGTGGAGCTGCAAAGGCTTATAATATGGTAGCAAAAAGGGTCAGCAACAATCAATTAAGAGATGCAAAGTTGAATAAACGCTCAACGATGATATTGTGCTGGTCCTAGGCTAGACCGTGCTAGAGACGTGAGCCTAGAACACTAACAAAATCACAACACTGCACGTAAACAAGGGAGGAGCACACTCTAATTTTTTTCCTTTTTCACTTTTTGCACTTATTTTCCTCTTTTTTTTGGTCCGCAACAATTTTTTTTGAATAAGTCTACAAATGGTCTAAAAACTGCCTAGCCATAATTTTCTAGACTGGAACTGGAACTATTTTTTGAAACTGCCTACCAATTTTTTCAAAACTGGAACTATTTTTTTCTACGGGTAGCACGAAAGTTGGGGAATCCGACTTGTTCACGACTCATAGTATTGCGTGATCTAGAAGTCGAAAATAAAGGAACAAATACTGGACTCGGAGTAGGACTAGTGGCGGAGATGAATCTGGTGGAACTCAGACTGGTGATGGTATATGATGGTGGTATATGTGGACTCGGATTGGTAGTGGTATGTGGACTCGGATCAGTGGCGGTATATGGACTCAGATTGGTGGTGGTATATGGACTCGGAGTGGTGGTGGTATATGGACTCGGATCGGTGGCAAAATAGTGGGATGGGCTTTGGAGTTATCCAGCTTTGGTTTGAAATTTGAGAGCACTTCAACTACTCAGAGCAGGGCATTCGTAGAGTTTATTGAAGAACGGACGCCTACCCCTGATGAGGAAAGGACAGAGATAGCCATCCCCGGCAAGGAATCACCCCAAGAATCGATCATGTATTTTGATGGTGCTTTTTCCCTACAAGGTGCAGGGGCTGGCGTGCTTCTTGTTTCCCCCCTCTAGGGAGCAATTAAAGTACGTCATCTAGGTGCACTTTCCCCGGGAAGAAGCCACCAACAATATTGCAGAGTATGAAGGGCTCCTTGCTAGGCTCAGGATTGTAGCAAAATTGGGAATTAAGAAGCTGATCATTCGAGGAGATTCACAGCTCGTGGTGAGACAAGTCAACAAGGATTACCAAAGCCCATTGATGGAAGCATACATCGAGGAAGTAAGAAGATTGGAGGAGCACTTTGACGGGTTGCAAATAGAGCACGTACCCCGTGCGGAAAATAGCATAGTTGATCACCTGTCAAAGTGTGCTCCACAGAAGCTTCCTGTGGGACCAGGAATTTTTGTTCTCAATCTCTCTCAGTCCTCTGTATCACCAGCCACAATGGCCCGGAAGAGGAGAAAGTTGGACTATGGTAAGCCTCTCCCGGAAGAGCCATCCGCTCCCAGCAGAGACCCTACCGGAAACAACTCTTCACAGCTTGTCGGACCACCCCCTCCAGCTGGGCCTATGGACCCCACGTACGAGGCTGGTGCTCCCGCGGAAGAGGAGGTGCCGCTAGTCCTCGTTGCCGATCCTTAGGCTCCAACATGGGCAAGGCACATTGTCCACTTCCTCCAATCCGTAGAACTCCCTGGCAACCAAGATGATGCTGAAAGAGTAGCCTGGAGGGCCAGTATGTATCAGTTTGTAAATAACACTCTGTACAGAAGGAGGCCCAACAGTGTGAAATTGAAGTGTGTTTGCCGGGAGGATAGAAAGGAACTGCTGGCTGAGATTCACACAGGAATGTGCGACTCCCACATGGGATCAAGGGCATTAGATGGGAAAGTATTCCGGCAAGGATTCTATTGGCCCACAACCCTCCAATATGCAGTTGAGTTAATCACGAAATGTGAAGCCTATCAGTTCCATTCCAATAGAATACACCTGTCTGCCCAAGCTCTTTAGACAATCCCTCTATCATGGGCATTTTTGGTCTGGGGGCTCGATATCCTCGGCCCCTTCCCCCGAGCAATCAGGAGCTTTGAATTCTTGTTTGTTGTCATCGACAAGTTTACAAAGTGGAAGGAAGTGAGTGCCGTGAGAAAGGTGACTGCTTAGTCAGCTATCAAGTTCTTGAAAGAATTGGTGTGTCATTTCAGAGTTCCAGCAAGGATCATCACTGACAATGGTACCCAGTTCATGAGCCAAGCCTTCATGCAATATGTCCATGCCCTCGGATGCAAGATCTCATTCGCTTCTGTGGCACACCCCCGGAGCAATGGACAAGATGAGAGGGCGAACGTTGAAGTGCTTCATGGACTAAAGACACAAACTTTTGGTACGTTGTAGAAGCACGACAGGCGGTGGATCGAGGAGCTGCCAATAGTTCTTTGGTCTGTCAGAATGACACCTAACCAAGCTACCGGGCAGACTCCCTTCTCCCTGGTTTACGGGGCAGAAGCAGTTATCCCCACGGAACTCATTTACGGGTCCCCTCGAGTGCTTTCCTACGATGAAGTAGCGCAAGATTAGCAATGGTGTGATGACGACGTGCTACTCGAGGAAAACCATCTCCGGGCTGCTACGCATGTTGCACGCTACCAGCAAGCCCTGTGTCACTATCATAGCTGCAGGGTTCATGCCCGGTGTTTTGAGGAGGGTGACCTTGTCCTCATGCGTGTTTAGTCCGCCAAGGGTACACACAAGATGCCACCAAAGTGGGAAGGCCCTTACCGGGTGGTACGAGTGACCAGACCTGGCGTAGTACGTCTGGAGACCGGGGATGGCACACAGTTGCAATACTCATGGAATATTGAGCATCTCCGTAAGTACTACCCATAAGGTGCGAGGTTGCCGGGCACTGCCCGGCAGCCACCCTTTTGTACATGCCTTGACTCAGTTTCATGTAACCCCTTGTACAAAGCCGGGGCGATGACCCCGTGCAAGATAAAATAAAGAAGTGTTGTGGGGGCCCCTTGATCAAGATCGCATGCATGCACGAGCACACCCAGATCACTGCATAAGCATTTCATGAGCATTTGCATAAGCATATAGATAGGATTGCATCCTGCATCCATTCCATCTACATGGAGTTGCAGGTTCTTGCTGTGAACTTGACTACGACAAGGGATTAGAAGATTGCACGGCATAGTTATCCCCGGCAAGCCAAACAGATAAGTTTACCTCTTGTCCATTAGAGTTATGTCAGCTATAACTTGTGCATAGAGAAATCTCGCCGCTCTCTTGGAACCAAGGTGCTCCCATCCTTGGCTCGATTGTTGATTCGGCCTGGATGGTCGCAGTGGCCCTTGGTAAAAAGGGAGTGGGCAGGGGGCTGGCACCTCAGTCCATTCCCCGGCAGACATGGTTCTCTGGCAGATGAAAAGGGTACCGGAAGGGTATCCTGCCGGGGAAAACTCGTTTAATTACAGTAAAGAGGCACTCCACCTCTGCATGGACATATACATGCAAGGGTTCCCGACAAGGTTTATCTCTTTCATTGACATGCATATACAACTAAAAGAATTACATAACACAAAGATGGACTTGAAGGATTACATTATTTGAACTAAAATTTGGCAAGTGCCAACAAGTTTAAGATTAAAACAAAGATAAGTGCCCCGTGATCCCCTCTTTTCATTTTCCCTCCTTTAGGCACTATGGCGGAAGGTGGAAAAGACGAGAAAAGGAGCACCCAAGCAGGAGCCCACCCTGGTCCCGTCAGGGCCTATCGGGCATGGCCTTACAAGACCGAGAGTGGCGAGGCTGCAAAGGAGGACTGCGGCGGACGGGGCAGCGCCTTCTGGTCGCCATCTCCAGAGCCAGCAAGAAGCCCCGCTTGAGCACCGGTTGAGTCATCCACCAAAGCTCAACCGGAAGACTGCTGGATGTGAGGAGAAGGCACCAAGAGAACATCTCTCACCGGTTATCACCTGAAGAGGCTGGTGATAGCGGTACCGGGGAGGAAGGGGAAGAGCGAAAAGATGAGGTGGCAGGTCGACGGTCGGAGGCAACGGCAGCCACGCCATCGTACTCTGACTTGATGCCCTACCACCCGCCTTCTCTCTCTTCCCTCGCTTTCTCCTCACCACTGACGCCTCCAGTGGAGAAACAACAAACAACCGGAATGTCCAGGGGACTCGAGGCGTGCCGCACCCCACCTTGGCGAGTAGGAATACACGCCTCCCGTCGACGTTGGCCCCAAGACCTCCGGGAGGGGCGGTGCTGAGATTGCCAATGATCTCCGGCCCCTCCTTCCGCACGAGCATCGATGGTACCAAAAGACTCGCCACGCCAAGGACCAGGCTCACTCCCCAAGCATCAGCACCAGCACAAGGCAACGATGACCCAGAGCCAGAGCCCGGGGGGTGGCCCCAGGCCTCCTTCTCCAACATGACAAACAGTGAACAAGGGAAGAAGAAGAAAGCAAAGATCGATGGCTCTGCCCTCCTCCGCCCCTCCCTTTATAGGACGGGCGGGTAGGGGCAGCCGATCCATCCATGGGTGATCACCGGCCTCCTCTGCCAATTGAAGACGGGCGGGCCCTTTCCAAGGTACTCTCCCATGACACGCGCCTTCGTTACCTACCCCACGCGATGCATGCTGCATACGTGGCCAAGGATAAGGGCGCGCTGTGGGAAGAGTAAATTGGCAATTTCTACCCAGTGTGTTAAAGTCATTCATGGGCCATCACTAGAGCAGCCCCACCACTATTGGCTTTATACCGCACAAGGGAAAACCGGAAACTGGCCCGGAATCAAGGCTGATGTAGCAGCAACGTAAAGCTCAAGGGGCCAACCCCTTCAGCAACCTTGCCTGTGCACTTATTAGGCCCTACCCCGACAACACTCAGTAGCACGATCGGGGCAGGCCCGGGGGCTTCTGTCGGTGTAACAAACCCTGGGTCTGTTGTCCAGACTGGGCACACGCACAAGATCAACATTGAAGCACCAACCCAAGTCAGAGATTGAAGGACCAAGAGATTTGATGAACCAACACGCGGTCCAGAGAGGCCAAGATCGAGCTAGAAGAGCAGGATATGGGCAAGAGAAGGGCCTCCCTTGCGAGGCAGGCGAGCCCGGCAAGGGGCAAGGCCATCGCCAAAGCAGGCAACTGAGGTACCCCGGCAAGGTCTGTCAGGGCTTGCGGGGGAAAATCCACCCCACCAACCACTGAAGCACGACCCACGTCGTCAATTAGTGCGGTGTCAAGCCGCAAGATGATTAAGTGGCAGCCGTTCGCCACATGACAACCATTTCCTATAGAAGAAGCCTACAGATGACACCCGTCCCATGACGTGTCAAGAGAACAGGCGCGGAGCTGACAAGATAGCCTGGCAGGCCTTGCCAGGTGACCAGTTATGTGACACTCAGGGCGCATCTGATGCACCCTGTCAGCCCGCAGAGTTAGGTATGACAGCACTGTTTGCTATCATATCACTGGATAATGACCACTTTGCCATTGTGGTGACCCCTTAATCCATAAAAGGAGGCACATGGCACTCGTAGGAGGGGTTAGAGGGTTGGAAAGTTGACAAACCCAAGCCACCATACGCGTGTAGTCGCTGCGGCCCTAAGGCAAACCCTGTCGGGCAAGTGTACTATGCACCACCACGTTCATTCCACCATCAATCCACCAAAGCAGGAGTAGGGTCATACGCCTCACGGTGGCCCGAACCTGGGTAAATCACTTGTGTGTCTCTGCGGCGCTTCTGTGCGCTGGTCTCCTCTTTTTGCAACTCGCCGTCCCCCTGCCGAACCAACAAGGGGCCACCCGGTACCATAGGTGGTCGCGGACACCCTGCGACAATCTTAATGCCCAATTTATAAGCAGCTTCACCGAGGTCTTCCATTGAAAAATTCTTATTGAAGTATCCTTTTATGCTATCAAGAAATTCTGTGTTATTCCCAATAAATAATATGTCATCCACATATAATATTAGAAATGCCACAGAGCTCCCACTCACTTTCTTGTAAATACAGGCTTCTCCAAAAGTCTGTATAAAACCATATGCTTTGATCACACTATCAAAGTGTGTATTCCAACTCCGAGAGGCTTACACCAGTCCATAAATGGATCGTTGGAGCTTGCACACTTTGTTAGCACCTTTAGGATCGACAAAACCTTCTGGTTGCATCATATACAACTCTTCTTTAAGATATTCATTAAGGAATGCAGTTTTGACATCCATTTGCCAAATTTCATAATCATAAAATGCGGCAATTGCTAGCATGATTCGGACAGACATAAGCATAGCTATAGGTGAGTAAGTCTCATCATAGTCAACTCCTTGAACTTGTCGAAAACCTTTCACAACAAGTCGAGCTTTGTAGATAATAACATTACCGTCGGTGTCAGACTTCTTCTTGAAGATCCATTTATTCTCTATGGCTTGTCGATCATCGGGCAAATCAACCAAAGTCCATAATTTGTTCTCATACATGGATCCCATCTCAGATTTCATGGCCTCGAGCCATTTCACGGAATCTGGACTCATCATCGCTTCCCCATTGTTCGTAGGTTCGTCATGGTCAAGTAACATGACATCCAGAACAGGATTACCATACCACTCCGGTGCGGATTGTACTTTGGTTGACCTACAAGGTTCTGTACTAACTTGATATGAAGTTTCATGATCATCATCATTAGGTTCTGTAGTAATTTATATCTCATCACGTCTTGACCATATCACATCACAACATGCCCTGCAAAAACAAGTTAGACGTCCTCTACTTTGTTGTTGCATGTTTTACGTGGCTGCTACGGGCTTCTAGCAAGAACCGTTCTTACCTACGCATCAAAACCACAATGATTTTTCGTCAAGTGTGTTCTTTTAACCTTCAACATGGACCGACCGTAGTCAAACTTGATTCAACTAAAGTTGGAGAAATAGACACACGCTAGCCACCTGTGTGCGAAGCACGTCGGCTGGACCAGTCTCATGAACACGGTCATGTAATTTCGGTCCGGTCCGCTTCGTCCAACAATACCGCCGAATCAAAGTAAGATGTTGGTGGTAAGCAGTATGGCTATTATCGCCCAAAACTCATTGTGTTCTACTCATGCATATATCATCTACGCACAGACCTAGCTTGAATGCCACCATTGGGGAACATAGTAATTCAAAAAAAAAATCCTACGATCACGCAAGATATAACTAGGAGATGCATAGCAACGAGAGGGGAGTGTGTGTCTGATGTCTACTACACAACCTTCTTCTTGTAGACGTTGTTGCGCCTCCAAGTGCAGAGGTTTGTAGGACAGTAGAAAATTTCCCTCAAGTGGATGACCTAAGGTTTATCAATCCGTAGGAGGCATAGGATGAAGATGGTCTCTCTCAAGCAACCCTGCAACCAAATAACAAAGAGTCTCTTGTGTCCCCAACACACTCAATACAATGGTAAATTGTATAGGTGCACTAATTCGGCAAAGAGATGGTGATACAAGTGCAATATGGATGGTAGATAATAGTTTTTGTAATCTGAAAAAATAAAAACAGCAAGGTAACTAATGATAAAAGTGAGCGTAAACGGTATTGCAATGCGTTGAAACAAGGCCTAGGGTTCATACTTTCACTAGTGCAAGTCCTCTCAACAATAATAACATAGTTGGATCACATAACTATCCCTCAACATGCAACAAAGAGTCACTCCAAAGTCACTAATAGCAGAGAACGAACGAAGAGATTATGGTAGGGTACGAAATCACCTCAAAGTTATTCTTTCCAATCAATCTGTTGGGCTATTCCTATAAGTGTCACAAACAGCCCTAGAGTTCGTACTAGAATAACACCTTAAGACACAAATCAACCGAAACCCTAATGTCACCTAGATACTCCAATGTCGCCTCAAGTATCCGTGGGTATGATTATACGATATGCATCACACAATCTCAGATTCATCTATTCAACCAACACATAGAACCTCAAAGAGTGCCCCAAAGTTTCTACCGGAGAATCACAACGAAAACGTGTGCCAACCCCTATGCATAGGTTCATGAGAGGAACCCGCAAGTTGATCACCAAAACATACATCAAGTGAATCACGTGATATCCCATTGTCACCACAGATACGCACGGCAAGACATATATCAAGTGTTCTCAAATCTTTAAAGACTCAATCCGATATGATAACTTCAAAGGGGAAACTCAATCCATTACAAGAGAGTACAGGGGGGAAGAAACAACATAGGATCCAAATATAATAGCAAAGCTCGCGATACATCAAGATCGTATCACCTCAAGAACACGAGAGAGAGAGAGAGAGGGAGATCAAACACATAGCTACTGGTACATACCCTCAGCCCAGAGGGAGAACTACTCCCTCCTCGTCATGGAGAGCACCGGGATGATGAAGATGGCCACCGGAGAGGGATTTCCCCCTCCGGCAGGGTGCCGGAACGGGTCTAGATTCGCTTTCGGTTGCTACGGAGGTTTCTGGCGGCGGAACACCTGATCTATTGTGCTTCCCGATGTTTTTAGGGTATATGGACATATATAGGCAGAAGAAGTACGTTAGGGAAGCCACGAGGGGCCCACGAGGGTGGAGGGCGTGCCTAGGGGGTGGGCGCGCCCCCTGCCTCGTAGCCTCCTCGTTGCTTCCCTTACGTGGACTCCAAGTCTCCTGGGTTGCTTTCCTTCCCAAAAAAAGTTCCGTGAAGTTTCAGGTCAATTAGACTCTGTTTGATTTTCCTTTTCTGTGATACTCTAAAACAAGGAAAAAAACAGAAACTAGCACTGGCACTGGGCTCTAGGTTAATAGGTTAGTCCCAAAAATAATATAAAAGAGTATAATAAAGCCCATAAACATCCAAAACAGATAATATAATAGCATGGAGCAATAAAAAATTATAGATACGTTGGAGACGTATCAGCATCCCCAAGCTTAATTCCTACTCGTCCTCGAGTAGGTAAATGATAAAAACATAATTTTTGATGTGGAGTGCTACATGGCATAATTTCAATGTAATTCTTCTTAATTGTGGCATGAATATTTAGATCTGAAAGATTCAAGATAAAAGTTCATATTGACATAAAAATAATAATACTTCAAGCATACTAACTAAGCAATCATGTCTTCTCAAAATAACATGGCCAAAGAAAGTTCATCCCTACAAAATCATATAGTTTAGTCATGCTCCATTTTCGTCACACACACGACAAGCCAAGCAATTGTTTCATACTTTAGTAATCTCAAACCTATAAACTTTCACGCAAATACATGAGCGCGAGCCATGGATATATCAATATGGGTGGAATAGAATATGATGATGGGGGTTATGTGGAGAATACAAAAAGGAGAAAGTCTCACATCAACGAGGCTAATCAATGAGCTATGGGGATGCCCATCGATTGATGTTAATGCGAGGGGTAGGGATTGCCATGCAACGGATGCACTAGAGCTATAAATGTATGAAAGCTCAACAAAAGAAACTAAGTGGGTGTGCATCCAACTTGCTTGCTCACGGAGACCTACGGCACTTGAGGAGGCCCATTGTTGGAATATACAAGCCAAGTTATATAATGAAAATTCCCACTAGTATATGAAAGTGACAAAACAAGAGACTCTCTATCATGAAGATTATGGTGCTACTTTGAAGCACAAGTGTGGCAAAGGATAGTAGCATTGTCCCTTCTCTCTTTTTCTCTCATTTTTTTGGGCCTTCTCTTTTTTTATTGCCTTTTTCTTTTTTTTTCTTCCTTTTTTTGGGCCTTCTCTCTTTTTTTGGCCTTTCTCCCCTTTTTTTATTCCACACTTGGGACAATGCTGTAGAAAATGATGATCATCACACTTCTATTTATTTACAACTCATTGATTACAACTCGATACTAGAACAAGATATGACTCTATATGAATGCCTCCGGCGGTGTACCGAGATGTGCAATGATGCATGAGTGACAAGTATGAAAGAATGATGAACGGTGGCTTTGCCACAAATACTATGTCAACTTCATGATCATGCTAAGCAATGTGACAATGATGATGCGTGTCATAATAAACAGAACGGTGGAAAGTTGCATGGCAATATATCTCGGAATGGCTATGGAAATGCCATAATAGGTAGGTATGGTGGCTGTTTTGAGGAAGATATAAGGAGGTTTATGTGTGAAAGAACGTATCATATCACGGGGTTTGGATGCACCGGCGAAGTTTGCACCAACTCTCAATGTGAGAAAGGGTAATACACGGTACCGAAGAGGCTAGCAATGATGGAAGGGTGAGAGTGCGTATAATCCATGGACTCAACATTAGTCATAAAGAACTCACATACTTATTGCAAAAATCTACAAGTCATCAAAAACCTCAGCACTACGCGCATGCTCCTAGGGGGATAGATTGGTAGGAAAAGACCATCGCTCGTCCCCGACCGCCACTCATAAGGAAGACAATCAAATAACACCTCATGTTTCAAATTTGTTACACAACGTTTACCATACGTGCATGCTACGGGACTTGCAAACTTCAACACAAGTATTTCTCAAATTCACAACTACTCAACTATCATGACTTTGATATTATTACCTCCATATATCAAAACAATCATCAAGCATCAAACTTCTCTTAGTATTCAAAACACTCATAAGAAAGTTTTTTTACTAATTTTGAATACCTAGGATATTAGGATTATTTAAGAAAATTACCATGCTATTTAAGCCTCTCAAAATAATCTAAGTGAAGCATGAGAGTTCATCTATTTCTTCGAAATAAAACTACCACCATGCTCTAAAAGATATAAGTCAAGTACTAGAGCAAATGACAAACTACTCCAAAAGATATAAATGAAGATCAATGAGTAGTTGAATAATTATGCAACTATGTGAAGACTCTCTAACATTTAAGAATTTCCGATCTTGATACTTTATTCAAACAGCAAGCAAAACAAAATAAAATGACATCTAAGAATAGCAAACATCATGTGAAGAAGCAAAAACATAGGATCAACCGAAACTAACCGATAGTTGTTGAAGAAGAAAGGTGGGATGCCAACCGGGGCATCCCCAAGATTAGATGTTGGAGACTTCTTGAAATATTATCTTGGGATGCCTTGGGCATCCCCAAGCTTGAGATTTTGTGTCTCCTTAATTCCTCTCATATCACGGTCTCCCTAAATCTCAAAAGCTTCATCCACACAAAACTCAACAAGGACTCGTGAGATAAGTTAGTATAAACCATTGCAAAAACCTTATCATACTCTACTGTAGAAAATCACTATAATTATTATTCAACATTGCATACTAAATTCCTCTGCATATTTAATAGTCCTTTCATCAAATAGAATCATTAAAGAAGCAAACATATGCAAACAATGCAAACATAACAGCAATCTGCCTAAACAGGACAGTCTGTAAAGAATGCAGCAACATCCATACTTCCTAGCTCCAAAAATTATGAAATAAAAAATCCCAATGTATTAAATTTATCAGGTCTTAATATGCAAAAGGTTTCAACATTTTATCACATTCTGACTTTTCTAGGGAATTATTGCAACAGGCAACAGCGGTAACTTTCTGTTTTCAAACAGCAACATGTGGACTTCTAAAATAGGCATAGTAAAGGCTATCAATGCCACTTTTATTGAATAAAAGATGCAAAAACATTTTCTAAATAACAAGAAGAAAATCTTAACAAAATAAATTGACGCTCCAAGCAAAACACATATCATGTGGTGAATAAAAATATAGCTCCAAGTAAAGTTACCGATGAACGAAGACGAAAGAGGGGATGCCTTCCGGGGCATCCCCAAGCTTAGCTCTTGTCTATCCTTGAATATTAACTTGGGTGCTTGGGCATCCCCAATCTTAGGCTCTTGCCACTCCTTATTCCATAGTCCATCGAATCCTTACCCAAAACTGAAAACTTCACAACACAAAACTTAACAGAAAACTCGTAAGCTCCGTTAGTATAAGAAATAAATCACCACTTCCACTTCAATGTACTGTAATGAAATCATTCTTTATTTATATTGGTGTTAAACCTACTGTATTACAACTTCTCTATGGTTTATAAAATATTTTACTAGCCATAGATTCATCAAAATAAGTAAACAACACATGAAAAACAGAATCTGTCAGAAACAGAACAGTCTGTAGTAATCTGGATCAAACGTATACTTCTGGACCTCATAAAATTGTCAAATAAATTTCTGGACAAGGAATTTATCTATTAATCATCTGCAAAAATAATTAACTAAATATCGCATTCCAAATAAACATGGCAGCAATTCTCGTGAGCGCTAAAGTTTCTGTCTTTTTACAGCATGATCAACAAGACTTTCCCCAAGTCTTCCCAAAGGTTCTACTTGGCACAAACACTAATTAAAACATAAAACCACATCTAATCAGAGGCTAGATGAATTATTTATTACTAAGCAGGAGAAAAAAGCAAGGAACAAAAATAAAATTGGGTTGCCTCCCAACAAGCGCTATCATTTAACGCCCCTAGCTAGGCATGATGATTTCAATGATGCTCACATAAAGGATAAGAATTGTAACATAAAGAGAGCATCATGAAGAATATCACTAGCACGTTTAAGTCTGACCCACTTCCTATGCATAGGTATTTTGTGATCAAACAACTTATGGGAACAAGAATCAACTTGCATAGGAAGGTAAAACAAGCATAACTTCATGATTTTCAACACATAGAGAGGAAACTTGATATTATTGCAATTCCTACAAGCATATGTTCCTCCCTCATAATAATTTTCAGTAGCATCATGAATGAATTCAACAATATAACCATCATCTAAAGCATTATTTTCATGATCTACAAGCATAGAATTTTTATTACCCTCCACATAAGCGAATTTGTTCTCATGAATAATAGTGGGAGCAAACTCAACAAAATAACTATCATGTGAGGCATAATCCAATTGAAAACTAAAATCATGATGACAAGTTTCATGGGTATCATTATTCTTTATAGCATGCAAGTCATCACAATAATCATCATAGGTAGCAACTTTGTTCTCATAATCAATTGGAACCTCTTCCAGAATAGTGGATTCATCATAAAATAAAGTCATGACCTCTCCAAATCCACTTTCATCAATATAATCATCATAAATAGGAGGCATGCTATCATCATAATAAATTTGCTCATCAAAACTTGGGGGACAAAAAATATCATACTCATCAAACATAGCTTCCCCAAGCTTGTGGCTTTGAATATCATTAGCATCATAGATATTCAAGGAATTCATACTAACAACATTGCAATCATGCTCATCATTCAAAGATTTAGTGCCAAACATTCTAATGCCGTCTTCCTCTAGCACTTGAGCACAATTATCGGAATCCTTATTTTCATGATAGATATTAAAAAGATGAAGCATGTGAGGTATGCTTAATTCCATTTTTTGTAATTTTCTTTTATAAACTAAACTAGTGATAAAACAAGAAACTAAAAGACTCGATTGCAAGATCTAAAGATATACCTTCAAGCGCTAACCTCCCCGGCAATGGCACCAGAAAAGAGCTTGATGTCTATTACACAACCTTCTTCTTGTAGACGTTGTTGGGCCTCCAAGTGCAGAGGTTTGTAGGACAGTAGCAAATTTCCCTCAAGTGGATGACCTAAGGTTTATCAATCCGTAGGAGGCGTTGGATGAAGATGGTCTCTCTCAAGCAACCCTGCAACCAAATAACAAAGAGTCTCTTGTGTCCCCAACACACCCAATACAATGGTAAATTGTATAGGTGCACTAGTTCGGCAAAGAGATGGTGATACAAGTGCAATATGGATAGTAGATAATAGTTTTTGTAATCTGAAAAAATAAAAACAGAAAGGTAACTAATGATAAAAGTGAGCGTAAACAATATTGCAATGCGTTGAAACAAGGCCTAGGGTTCATACATTCACTAGTGCAAGTCCTCTCAACAATAATAACATAGTTGGATCACATAACTATCCCTCAACATGCAACAAAGAGTCACTCCAAAGTAACTAATAGCGGAGAACGAACGAAGAGATTATGGTAGGGTACGAAATCACCTCAAAGTTATTCTTTCCAATCAATCCATTGGGCTATTCCTATAAGTGTCACAAACAGCCCTAGAGTTCGTACTAGAATAACACCTTAAGACACAAATCAACCAAAACCCTAATGTCACCTAGATACTCCAATGTCGCCTCAAGTATCCGTCGGTATGATTATACGATATGCATCACACAATCTCAGATTCATCTATTCAACCAACACATAGAACCTCAAAGAGTGCACCAAAGTTTCTACCGGAGAATCACGACGAAAATGTGTGCCAACCCCTATGCATAGGTTCATGAGCAGAACCCGCAAGTTGATCACCAAAACATACATCAAGTGAATCACGTGATATCCCATTGTCACCACAGATACGCACGGCAAGACATACATCAAGTGTTCTCAAATCTTTAAAGACTCAATCCGATAAGATAACTTCAAAGGGGAAACTCAATCCATTACAAGA
The DNA here is from genome assembly GCF_003073215.2 of Triticum urartu. NCBI lineage: Eukaryota > Viridiplantae > Streptophyta > Magnoliopsida > Poales > Poaceae > Triticum > Triticum urartu. The sequence goes on along the minus strand of NC_053027.1, from coordinate 515,945,581 downwards.
GAGTAGAGGGGGGAAGAAACATCATAGGATCCAAATATAATAGCAAAGCTCGCGATACATCAAGATCGTATCACCTCAAGAACACGAGAGAGAGAGAGAGAGAGATCAAACACATAGTTACTGGTACATACCCTCAGCACCGAGGGAGAACTACTCCCTCCTCATCGTGGAGAGCACCGGGATGATGAAGATGGCCACCGGAGAGGGATTACCCCCTCCGGCAGGGTGCAGGAACGGGTCTAGATTGGCTTTCGGTGGCTACGGAGGCTTCTGGTGGTGGAACTCCCGATCTATTGTGCTCCCCAATGTTTTTAGGGTATATGGAGATATATAGGCGGAAGAAGTACGTCAGGGGAGCCACGAGGGTGGAGGGCGCGCCCAGGGGGTGGGCGCGCCCCCTGCCTCGTGGCCTCCTCGTTGCTTCCCTTACGTGGACTCCAAGTCTCCCGGGTTGCTTTCCTTCCAAAAATAAGTTCCGTGAAGTTTCAGGTCAATTGGACTCTGTTTGATTTTCCTTTTCTGTGATACTCTAAAACAAGGAAAAAACAGAAACTGGCACTAGGCTCTGGGCTAATAGGTTAGTCCCAAAAATAATATAAAAGTGTATAATAAAGCCCATAAACATCCAAAACAGATAATATAATAGCATGGAGCAATCAAAAATTATTGATACGTTGGAGACGTATCAGTGTCCATGTACCCTCGTAGACCAAAAGCGGAAGCGTTTAGTAACGCGTTTGATCTAGACCAACGTCTTCATGATCCAACCAATCCAAGTACCGAACGTACGACACCTCCGTGTTCAGAACACGTTCAACACGATGACGTCCCTCGAGCTCTTGATCCAGTAGAGGGTCGAGGGAGAGTTCCGTCAGCACGATGGCGTGGTGACGGTGTCGGTGATGTGATCCGCACAGAGCTTCACCTAAGCACTACGACAAAATGACCGAGGTGGTAAACTATGGAGGGGGCACTGCACACGGCTAAGACAACTGATGTGGTGCCTTTGGGTTGCCCTCTGCCCACGTATATAAAGGAGGGGGGAGGAGGAGGCTGGCCAAGGGGGGCATGCCAAGGGGTGTAGTCTTACTAGAACTCCAAACCTAGTAGATTCGGCCCCCCTTTCCTTCCAACGAAGAGGGGGAAAGGGGAAAGGAGGGAGAGGGAGAAGGAAAGAGGGGGGCCGCGCTCGCTCCCCTTGTCCAATTTGGATTGGTGAAAGGGGGGTGCGCCCCACCTCCTGTGGCCTGCCTCCTCTCCTCCACTATGGCCCATTAGGCCAAATAACTTTCCCGGGGTGTTCCGGTAACCTCCCGGTACTCCAAAAAATCCCCAATCTTCTTCGGAACCATTCCGGTGTCCGTATATAACCTTCCAATATATCAATCTTTACCTATCGACCATTTCAAGACTCCTCGTCATGTCCGTGATCTAATATGGGACTCTGAGAAAACTTTGTTTACCAAAACACATAACTCATAATACAAATCGTCATCGAACGTTAAGCGTGCGGACCCTACGGGTTCAAGAACTATGTAGACATGACCGAGACACATTCGGACCAATAACCAATAGTGGAACATGGATGCTCATATTGGCTCATAAATATTCTACGAAGATCTTTATCGGTCAAACCACATAACAACATACGTCATTCCATTTGTCATCGGTAGGTTACTTGCATGAGATTCAATCGTCAGTATCATCATACCTAGTTCAATCTCGCTATCGGCAAGTCTCTTTACTCGTTCCGTAATGCATCATCCCATAACTAACTCATTAGTCACATTGCTTTCAAGGCTTATAGTGATGTGCATTACCGAGAGGGCCCAGAGATACCTCTCCGATACGCAGAGTGACAAATCCTAATCTCGATCTTTGCCAACTCAACAAACACTATTGGAGACACCTATAGAGCATCTTTATAATCACCCGGTTATGTTGTGATGTTTGATACCACACAAAGTGTTCCTCGGTATTCGGGAGTTGCATAATCTCATAGTTAGAGGAACATGTATAAGTCATGAAGAAATCAATAGTAATAAAACTAAATGATCATTATACTAAGCTAACAGATGGGTCTTGTCCATCACATCATTCTCCAATGATGTGATCCCGTTCATCGAATGACAACACATGTCTATGGTCAGGAAACTTAACCATCTTTGATTAACGAGCTAGTCAAGTAGAGGCATACTAGGGACACTCTGTTTTCCTATGTATTCACACATGTACTAAGTTTCCGGTTAATACAATTCTAGCCTGAATAATAAACATTTATCATGATATAAGGAAATATAAATAACAAATTTATTATTTCCTCTAGGGCATATTTCGTTCAGAGAAACTACCTTTCCTTGTTACGATAAAGGAACATGCTAAAGTTTCAACTGTGGTTAACAAAAGTTATATTAGAACACTCAAACCTAATGAACAAATCAAAGTAGAACCTAGTGTTCCTATGGTTAAGGATCTCTTGAGAAAAATGTAGATGGCCATGTTATTTACTTCTGTAATGAAGCTACTAGAATTTTCAAACCCGATAGAACGGATAATCATAGACCCATTGTCGGCATGCCCGTTGTCTCAGTTAAAACAGGAGATCACTGTTATCATGGTTTATGTGACATAGGTGCTAGCGTGAGTGCTATTACCTATAACTTATATCAAGAAATTATGAATGCCATAGCACCCGCAGAGATAGAAAATATTGATGTTACTATTAAACTTGCTAATAGAGATACTCTATCACCAATTGGGATTGTTAGAGATGTTGAAGTCTTGTGTGGGAAAATAAAATACCCTACTGATTTGTTGTTCTTGGTTCCCCACAAGATGACTTTTGTCCCATTATCTTTGGTAGACCTTTCTTGAACACTGTTAATGCTAAAATTGGTTGTGAGAAACAAAGTGTCGGTGTTATCTTTGGTGATGAGTCTCATGAGATTAATTTTTCCAAGTTTAGTAGAAAATTTCATGAAAAATAATTGCCTTGCAAAGATGAAATAATTGGTCTTGCTTCTATTGTTGTGCCTCCTACTGATCCTCTAGAACAATATCTGCTAGAACATGAAAATGATTTACATATGCATGAAAGAAATGAAATAGATAAGGTTTTCTTTGAACAACATCCTCTGCGAAAACACAATTTGCCTATTGAAACTCTATGAGGTCATCCTCCACCTAAAGGCGATCTTGTGTTTGAATTAAAACAATTGCCGGACACTTTGAAATATGCTTATCTTGATCAGAAGAAGATATATCATGTTATTTTTAGTGCAAACCTTTTAGAACACGAAGAAGAAAGATTATTGAAAGTTCTAAGGAAGCACCGAGGTGCTATTGGATATACTCTTGATGATTTAAAGGGAATTAGTCCCACTCGATGTCAGCACAAGATTAATACGGAACCTGATGCTAAATCCGTTGTTGATTACAAACGTCGGTTAAATCCGAAGATAAAAGAAGTGGTAAGAATGAAAATATTAAAACTTCTGGAAGCAGGTATAATATACCCTATAGCTGATAGTAGATGGGTAAGTCATGTTCACTTTGTCCCTAAGAAAGGCGGTGTCACTGTTGTTCCTATGATAAGAATGAACTTATTCCGCAAAGAATTGTTACAGGCTATAGAATGGTAATTGATTTTAGAAAATTAAAGAGAGCAACTAGAATGGTAATTGATTTTAGAAAATTAAGCAAAGCAACTAGAAAATATCATTGCCTTTTATTGATCAAATGCTAGAAAGACTATCTAAGAACACACATTTTAGCTTTCTTGATGGATAGTCTGGTTTTTCACAAATACCTGATTCTCAACCTGATCAAGAAAAGACCACTTTTACTTGTCCTTTTGGAACTTATGCTTAATGACGTATGCCTTTTGGTTTATGCAATGCACCTACTACCTTTCAAAGATGTATGACTGCTATATTCTCTGACTTCTGTGAAAAGATTGTTGAGGTTTTCATGGATGACTTCTCTGTTTATGCGAAGTCTTTTGACGATTGTTTAAGCAATCTTGATCGAGTTTTGCAGAGATGTGAACAAACAAATCTTGTCTTGAATTGGGAGAAGTGCCACTTTATGGTTAATGAAGGTATTGTCTTGGGTCATAAAATTTCTGAAAAAGGTATTGAAGTGGACAAAGCTAAGGTTGATGTAATTGAGAAAATGCCATGTCCTAAAGATATCAAAGCTATTCGTAGTTTCTTAGGTCATGCTGGTTTCTATAGGAGATTTATCAAAGACTTATCCAAAATTTCTAGGCCTCTTACAAATCTTTTGCAAAAGGATGTTCATTTTGTTTTTGATGATGAACGTTTAGAAGCCTTCGAAACACTCAAGAAGCCTTAATTTAAGCACCTATTGTTCAACCACCTGATTGGAACTTGCCTTTTGAAATTATGTGTGATGCTAGTGATTATGCTGTTGGTGCGGTTCTAGGACAAAGAGTTGATAAGAAATTAAATGTTATTCATTCTGCTAGTAAAACTCTAGACAGTGCTCAAGGAAATTATGTACTACTGAATAAGAATTTCTAGCAGTGGTGTTTGCTTGTGATAAATTTAGATATTACATTGTTGATTCAAAAGTAATAGTTCACACCCGTCATGCTGCTATTAAATATCTTATGGAAAAGAAAGATGCGAAACCTAGACTTATTCAATGGGTTCTCTTGCTACAAGAATTTGATTTACATATCACTGATAGAAAAGGAGCAGAGAACCCCATAGCTGACAATTTTTCTAGGCTTGAAAATGTGCTTGATGGCCCACTACCTATTGATGATAGTTTTCCTGATGAGCAGTTAGCTGCAATAAAAGTTTCTCATAACACTCCTTGGTATGATGACTATGCTAATTACATTGTTGCTAAATATCTACCACATAGCTTTACATACCAAAAAAATTCTTCTATGATTTAATACATTACTTTTGGGATGACCCACATCTTTATAAAGGAGTAGATAGGATTATTAGACATTGTGTACCTAAGAATGATTAGGGACAAATCCTATGGAATTGTCACTCCAAAGCTTATGGAGGGCATCAAGCGGGAGACAGAACTGCTCACAAGGTATTGCAGTCTGGATTTTATTGGCCTACTCTCTTCAAGGATGCTCATACGTTTGTCTTATCTTGTGAGGAATATCAAAGAATAGGTAATATCGGTAAGCGTCAAGAAATGCCTATGAATTATTCACTTGCTGTTGAACCATTTGATGTTTGGGGATTTGATAATATGGGACCTTTTCCTTCCTCTAATGGGTATACACATATTTTGGTTGTTGTTGATTATGTTACTAAGTGGGTAGAAGCTATTCCAACTAGTAGTGCTGATCACAACACCTCTACTAAAATGCTTAAGGAAGTTATTTTCCCAAGGTTTGGAGTCCCTAGATATTTAAGGACTGATGGTGGTTCACACTTTATTCATGGTGTTTTCCGTAAAATGCTTGCCAAGTATGATGTTAACCATAGAATTGTATCACCTTATCATCCTAAGTCTAGTGGTCAAGTTGAACTTAGCAATAGAGAAATAAAATTAATTTTGCAAAAGACTGTCAATAGGTCCCGGAAGAATTGGTCTAAGAAATTAGATGATGCACTTTGGGCTTATAGAACAGCACATAAAAATCCTATGGGTATGTCTCCTTATAAAATGGTTTATGGAAAAGCTTGTCATTTGCCTATTGAGTTAGAACATAAAGCATATTGGGCAATTAAAGAACTCAACTATGATTTCAAACATGCCGGTGAAAAGAGGTTGTTTGATATTAGCTCTTAAGGTGAATGGAGAACCCAAGCTTATGAAAATGCCAAGTTATTTAAACAAAAAGTTAAAAGATGGCATGATAAAAGAATCCGAAAGTGTGAATTCAAGGTTGGACAATATGTTCTTTTGTACAAATCTCGCTTCAGATTCTTTGCAGGAAAACTCCTCTCATAATGGGAAGGACCCTATGTTATCGAGGAGGTTTATCGGTCTGGAGCTATCAAAATAAATAATGCCGAAGGTACTAACCTGAAGGTTGTTAATGGGCAAAAAATAAAACATTATATCTCAGGTATGCCCATTAATATTGAAAGTAATATTATCTGAACTATGACACCAGAAGAACACATAAAAGAGTCCTTCCAGAACACTCCAGAATCATTAAAAAGAGGAGGTACGTGATACGGTAAGTAACTTACTTCGAAAAATCCGCAAAAATATTTTTTGTCAGTTTTGGAATATAACAAAAATTAGGAAAATAAGAAACTTCCAAGAAGTGCACCCTGGTGGGCACAAGACACCAGGGCGTGCTTGGCTTGCTAGGCGTGCCCAGGTGGGTTGTGCCCACCTTTGGTACCTCCCGGACTCCATTTTTCTATAGTTTTCTTGTTCCCCAAGATAACAAATCTGTATATACCCCCCGAACCTATTTATCACCGTATCGCAGAGAAATCTTCTATTTTCTTTTCCTTGTTGTTTCTGTAAGATCCCATCTACCATGGCTGCTTCAAGATCCTCCAAGGACAAGTTCTTCGAGAACGTCATCAAGCCATATTTGCGGGAGGTGGTGCAGCACCCTCAGGTCATCCATATGCATGAGGGGGTGATCCACATCTGTGGTGTGCAAGGTCCCAAGGGGACGGGAACCATGGAGGCCAGGCATGAAGCTAGGGTGCAGGAGGTCTTCCGGTGCAAGGGGATAGTGGAGCATGGACTCAATGCCAATCACCTCATGATCAAGTACCATACTCGTGATCTCAAGGTCGATGGCAAGTCCATGAAGGACATCGTTTTCACCCTCAACGAGCAAATCAACTTCCTCCAAAGCCAGAGCTACGATCTCCAAAACCAAGTCTTTGAATATGAGGCGAGGTTTAAAGGTATGATTTTGGCTGCCGGTTGCAGGACCCGTGAGACTCACTCTTCCTCTTATGATGGTGGACCTCTGCCATGGAAACCCAAAGACAACGTCTCTACTTCATCACCACCACCTTCTTCATCACCAAAAGAAAATTGAGTATCAGGTATGGGCACTCCCATTGGCTTCCTACAAGCTTGGGGGAGGTTCCCCGGTATCATATCACCCCCACTTTCTTTTCCTTTACTTATCTTAGTTCGATCCATAGTTATCTTTTTCCTTAGATGAATACAAGTTTAGTTCGATTTTATCTTTTCGAGAGTTTGCTTAGTGATTTATCCTTGTAATCGTGTGCAAGATATATAATAAAATTTTAGTTTTGCTTTCTTTACTTTCACGTGCCAATAAAAAGAAAAGAAATAAATAAAAAGAAAGGAAATAAATGAATACGATCATATGCTAATCTTATGGTAGGTGATGACACCACATAAGGAAAAGTATAAGTAGAAAAGTTTGTTAGAGATTGACAAACATAGCATTGTTCAATGATGCAACACATGAAAGAATTAATAAGGGAAGAGAAGATTCACATATAAAAACACTACCGTGGAAATATTTTGTGATTGTGAGCCCCCATCAAAGTATTATATGCCAAAATTGTCGACATTGGACAAGGAAGACAACCTAATGATTTATGTTTATTCATATTCACATAGATCGTTCAACATGTGGTGCTTGCCCCCTATCTTTCCTAGCCAAAAATACTACTTGTGCATCCAAAAACCCTTAAACTCGAATCTTATTTTCAAGTGTCCACCATACCTACCTAATGATTGTGTCAGATCCTTCAAGTAAGTTGTCATCAGTGCAATAAGGCAATAAAATTTCCTTCTAAAAGTGTGAGATTGATACGTCTCTGTCGTATCTACTTTTACAAACACTTTTGCCCTTGTTTTGGACTCTAACTTGCATGATTTGAATGGAACTAACCCGGACTGATGCTGTTTTCAGCAGAATTGCCATGGTGTTATTTTTGTGTAGAAATAAAAGTTCTCGGAATGACCTGAAAATCAACGGAGAATTATTTTGGAATATATAAAAAATACTGGAAGAAAGATCCATGTCAGGGGGCACATACCCTATCCACGAGGGTGGGGGGCCCGCCCTACCCCCCTGGGCGTGCCCCTGCCTCGTGGGCCCCCTGATGATCCACCGACCTCAACCTTGACTCCATATATTCACTCTCGGGGAGAAAAAATCAGAGCGAAGGATTCATCGTGTTTTATGATACGGAGCCGCTGCCAAGCCCAAATCTCTCTCAAGAGGGCTGATCTGGAGTCCGTTTGGGGCTCCGAAGAGGGGAATCCGTCGCCGTCGTCATCATCAACCTTCCTCCATCACCAATTTCATGATGCTCACCTCCGTGCATGAGTAATTCCATCGTAGGCTTGCTGGACGGTGATGGGTTGGATGAGATTTATCATGTAATCGAGTTAGTTTTGTTAGGGTTTGATCCCTAGTATCCACTATGTTCTAAGATTGATGTTGCTATGACTTCTATGCTTAATGCTTGTCACTAGGGCCCGAGTGCCATGATTTCAGATATGAACCTATTATGTTTTCATCAATATATGAGAGTTCTTGATCCTATATTGCAAGTCTATAGTAACCTATTATGTGTTATGATCCGTTAACCCCGAAGTGACAATTATCGGGATACTAACCGGTGATGACCGTAGTTTGAGGAGTTCATGTATTCACTATGTTTTAATGCTTTGGTTCGATACTCTATTAAAAGGAGGCCTTAATATCCCTTAGTTTCCAATAGGACCCCGCTGCCACGGGAGGGTAGGACAAAAGATGTCATGCAAGTTCTTTTCCATAAGCATGTATGACTATATTCGGAATACATGCCTACATTACATTGATGAACTGGAGCTAGTTCTGTGTCACCCTAGGTTATGACTGTTACGTGATCGATCGCATCCAGCATAATTCTCCATCAGTGATCCAATGCCTATGAGCTTTTCATATATTGTTCTTCGCTTATTTACTTCTCCGTTGCTATTGTTACAACCACTACAAAACCCAAAAATATTACTTTTGCTACCATTACCTTTTGCCACCGTTATCACTACTATCATATTACTTTGCTACTAAATACCTTGCTGCAGATATTAATTTTCCAGGTGTGGTTGAATTGACAACTCAGCTGCTAATACTTGATAATATTCTTTGGCTCCCCTTGTGTCGAATCAATAATTTTGGGTTGAATACTCTACCCTCGAAAACTGTTGCGATCCCCTATACTTGTGGGTTATCAGAGATCATTTAGTGTAAGAGAAAATTGAGCATTATACAGACTCGTGATGGTGAAGAATAAAAGCGACATGATGCATAATAAAGGTTGCCATCACAAGGGGCAATACAATGTGACGTTGTTTTCACTAAGGGGTTGGGCATACAAACAAATAAGTGCATGGCAACCTCTGCTTCCCTCTGCGAAGGGCCTATCTTTTACTTATATGGGAGAGTCAAAGCTTTTCTCTCTAAACTTTTTATTTTTCTCCTTTGGCAAGCATCATGTGGTGAGGAAAGATCTAGGTACATATGTCCGATTGAATATGGGTGGCATAAGTTATTATTGTTGACATCACCCTTGAGGTGAATACGTCAGGAGGCAAAACTATAAGCCCCTATCTTTCTATGTATCCAGTTGAAATGTTTTGCTCATGTGTATGTGGTGAGTGTTAGCAATCTTAGAAAACTATGTGATGGTTGAGTATGTGGACTTGCCTAAAGGCTCCGATACGTGACCCTTCCTAAAAAGATGATGAATTGTAGTTGCAAAGTTGACTGAGAACATAGTTTGTTGGTTTCTAATAGAGTTTATGCTTTATACTTCCATAGTGCGATGAATTGTTACTTATTCATGAGAAGTCTATGATCAAAGTTCTATGATAAAAAATTTATGTTAAATTTTGTTGTTGTTATATTCACATGATGCTTCAATGTCCGTATTTTTTTATCGACACCTCTCTCCCTAAGCATGTGGACATATTTTTCAATTTTGGTTTTCGCTTGAGGACAAGCGAGGTCTAAGCTTGGGGGAGTTGATACGTCCATTTTGCATCATATTTTCGTACTGTTCTTTATGATGTTTTTATGCATAATAATGCTTTTTGGAGTAATTCTAATGCCTTTTATCTCATGGTATGCAAGGTACACACAAAGAGGGAGAATTCCGGTAGCTGGAAATCTGGACCTGGAAAAGCTATGCCAGGCTACCTATTCTGCACAACTCCAAATGAGCTGAAACTTTATGGAGAAGTTTTTGGAATATATGAGGAATATTGGAGCCAATAAGTACCAGAGGGGCCCACCAGGTGGGCACAACCCACCTGGGCACGCCGGGGAGCCCAGGCACACCGTGGTGGGTTGTGCTCATTCAGGCCCACCTCCGGTGCCCATCTTTTGGTATATAAGTCATTTTGACCTAGAAAAAATAAGGGAGGACTTTTGGGATGGAGCGTCGCGGTCTCGAGGCGGAACCCGGGCAGAAGCACTTTTGCCCTCCGCTGGGGGAACTTCCCTCCCGGAGGGGGAAATCATCATCATCATCATTGCCAACAACTCTCCCATATTGGGGAGCGCAATCTCCATCAACATCGTCAACGGCACCATCTCATATGAAACCCTAGTTCATCTCTTGTGTTCAATCTTGTTACCGGAACTATAGATTGGTGCTTGTGGATCACTAGTAGTGTTGATTACATCTTGTAGTTGATTACTGTACGATTTATTTGGTGGAAGATTATATGTTCAGATCCAATATGCTATTTAATACCCGTTTGATCTTGAGCATGATTATCACTTGTGAGTAGTTACTTTTGTTCTTGAGGTCACGGGAGAAATCATGTTGCAAGTAATCATGTGAACTTGATATGTGTTCAATATTTTGAAAGTATGTGCGTTGTGATTCCCTTAGTGGTGTCATGTGAACGTCAACCACACTTCACCATATTTGGGCCTAAGGGAATGCATTGTGGGGTATTCATTAGATGATGGGTTGCGAGAGTGACCGAAGCTTAAACGCTAGTTTATGCACTATTCCGTAAGGGGCCGATTGGATCCAAAAGTTCAATGCTATGGTTAGGATTTATCCTTAATATTTTTCTCACAGCTGCGGATGCTTGCGAGGGGGTTAATCATAAGTTGGCGGTTTGTTCAATTAAGAACAACACCTAAGCACCAGTCCCCCCCCCCACATATCAAATTATCAAAGTAGCGAACACGAATCGAATCAACATGATGAAAGTGACTAGACGAAATTCCCGTGTACCCTCAAGAACGCTTTGCTTATTATAAGAGACTGTTTTGGGCTGTCCTTTGCCTCAAAATGACTGGGCTACCTTGCTGCACTTTTCTTATTATTATCATTACTTGCTCGTTACAAAATATCTTGCTATCAAACTACTCTATTACTTACAATTTCAGCACTCGCAGATATTACCTTGCTGAAAACCACTTGTCATTTCCATCTGCTCCTCGTTGGGTTTGACACTCTTACTTATCAAAAAGATCTACAATTGATCCTAAATACTTGTGGGTCTTCAGTGGGGGCCGACCAGAGGGCGGCGATTCGCCCCGGACCGGGCGCCACCACTGCGACTGTGCTCTTTGGCGAGAGGAAGAGGTACAAATGGAATAAACCCTTCGCTTGTACCTTGTGGAGCATGGCCACCTGGATGTTGCTAATGATGTTCTCCTCCGGTGCTTCGTTCTCCTGCTTCAGCTGCGGGGGAGGTGGTGACAACGTCGCCTGCGCCGCCTGCGTCCCCCACAGCGCCCACATCCTCGTGTGCCTCCGCGTCCCCCGAAGTGTCGATGGCCGCGGGCGGCGGAGCCTTTGAGGTGGACGGGTGAGCTGAAACACCGGGTATCTTCTTGGGCACCATAGTCGATGGCGCCGTGGAAGATGAAGATGGCAATGAAGATGACACGCTGCTCACACCTTCAGGTTCGTGCAAGTGATCCCCCTACCTGGCGCGCCAAAGATGTCGTGGGAAACCATGTCCACCTATGGGAACAAGATTCCCTTGCAGGTTTGGCGGGGGGATGGCACGTTGCATAGAGAGCAGATGAGCGTGGAACAACACGGCAGAGATCACACAAGCAGTTTTTACCCAGGTTCGGGCCGTCGTAAGGCGTAAAATCTACTCCTGCTTTGGTGGATTGATGGTGGAAAAATGGTGGTGAGCGTAACACACTTTCCCAGCAGGGTTGCCTCAGGGCGAAACGGCTACGCGTGTATGAATGTGCGAGGGGGTGGACTCGCTAACCCTTTCTACGGTTGCCTTGGGCCTCCTTTTATAGACAAAGGGGTCACCACAGTGGCAAATTGGTCATTATGCACTGATAAGATAGCAAACAATGTTATCATACCTACTCTGTAGGCTGACAGAGCGCATTAAATGCGCCGCTCAACGTCACATCGTAGCTTGCCCGGCAGGTCTTGCCGGGCTGTTTTGCCAGCTTCGCACCTGCTCACTTGACACATCGTAGGACGGGCGTCGCCTGGGGGTATTTCCTGTAGAAAGTGGATGCCATGTGGTGAATAGTAGCCACTTAGTCACTTTGGAACTTGACACCGCATCGATCGATGACGTGCGTTGTGGTGAGGTAGTTCTGCCTATGTTAGTCCCGGTAGGCCCTGCCGGGATGGCTTGGAGGCTTGCTTCCGGAGGTGGCCCCGTCCTTGCTAGGCTCACCTGCCTGGCAAGTGAGGCTTTTCCCTTGGTGATATCCTACTTCTCTAGCTAACCTTAGTCCTCTTGTGCTACACTTTGGTCCTTCGAAGGACTGATTCCTTGTGCTCCATTTTGGCCTTGGTGTTGTAGGCTTGTTCTTGTGCCTGTGCACAGTCTGGGCAACGAACCAGGGTTTGTTGCACCGACAGAGGGATCTATTTGGGAAAGCGTTCTGCCAGGGATTTTACTGGCCCACAACCCTCCAAGATGTACTTGAGTTGGTCACTAAATGTGAAGCCTGCCAATTCCATTCCAAGAATATCCATCTGCCTGCCCAAGCTCTTCAGACAATCCCTTTATCATGGCCATTTTAGGTCTGGAGGCTCGACATCTTGGGCCCCTTCCCCCGTGCTACCAGGGGCTTTGAATTCTTGTTCGTTGCAATCGACAAGTTTACATAGTGGCCGGAAGTAGAGCCCATGGGAAAGGTGACTGCTCAGTCAGCTATGAAGTTCTTTAAAGGATTAGTGTGCCGCTTTGGAGTCCCTACTCGAATCATCATTGACAATGGCACCCAATTCACAAGGCACACCTTCATGCGATATGCTCATGCCCTCAAAAGCAAGATCTCATTCGCCTTTGTTGCTCATCCAAGGAGCAATGGGAAAGCTGATAGGGCGAACACTAAAGTGTTGCCAGGACTCAAGACAAGAACATTTGATAAGCTATAGAAGTGTGGTAGGAGGTGGATCGATGAGCTGCCGGTGGTTCTTTGGTCCCTTAGAACGACACCAAATCGAGCTACCGGGAACACTCCCTTGTCCCTAGTCTATGGGGCAGAAGTAGTTATCCCCACAGAACTCATTTACGGGTCACCTCGAGTGGTTGACTATGATAAAATAGCGCAGGAATAACACCGGCGTGACGATGTTGTGCTACTCGAGGAGAACCATCTCTAGGCTGCTACGCGTGCCGCATGCTACCAACAAGCCCTGCGTTGCTATCACAGCCGCGGGGTTCATGCCCAGAGTTTTGAGGAAGGCGACCTTGTCCTTAGGCGAGTTCAGTCCGCCAAGGTTACAAACAAGTTGACGCCGAAGTGGAAAGGCCCTTACCGAGTAGTACGAGTCACCATACCTGGCGCAGTCCCTCTGGAGATCGGAGATGGCATTCAGTTGCAAAATTCATCAAACATTGAGCATCAACGTAAGTTCTACCCATAAGGCGTGGCTGTTGGGCCCAGCCCGGCAATCACCCTCTTGTACAGGCCTTGCCTCTGTTGCATATAATCTCTTGTACAAAGCCAGGTGCAGACCCTGAGCAATTGAGAAATAAATGAAGCGCCCCCCCCCCCCCCGAAAAATTGCATGCATGCATAAGCAGAGCATCACTACTGTAGGATGCTGCTAACGCGACACTATGATTAGAGAACCTTCGAGAAACTGTGTGCGATGCAATAATCACAAATGGTGATGTATGAAAACCGTCAAAAACGTGCAAATTGTTTGCGATGGAGGATGCATCAAACACGGTTCAGATTTTAGTTGCGTGTGCAATGCAGGGTATACGGTTCAGCTCAATTAACTGGTTGCGATGAGGAGGAACAAAAGAAACAAGAAACCAGATGAAGGCGTGTGCGATATACAGCATACAGTTCACTGGGATGAACTGTGTGTGATTAGGCAACACAAAAGAAACGGTCAGCCTGATCAAAGTGTGTGCGATGTACAACATACGGTTCACTTGGATGAACTGTTTGTGATTAGGCAAGAGAACAGAAACGGTTCAATATAACAAGATGTGTGTGATACGCGGCAAACAGGTCATAATTAGAAATGTGTGCGAAGACCGATAATAACGCAGACGATTGCTTCTAATAAGACGTATGTGATATGCTCTGTCTACACAACATCTATTGGCCATTGTCATACGGGTGGTCATCTGGATATGCCATAAGGATGTGAAGAGGCATTCCTATCAGCAAGGTCTAGATATTGCACCAATAGCTCATGTAAGAAAACTATCAAGTAAAGTGTGCTCAGGCTGGAGCATCCATCGGATGGGTGACTGGATGGGAAGTTGTGTCGATGATCGAAATGCCCCATTCCCTTAGCTAATTTAACCTCGAGGCCCTTGTTTTTTTAACACATGTTAAAGAAGGTCTACCGCATTACTTTTTGACAATGTACGATACGTGACATACAGTTGATCCATCCGACCTATTTGTGATGGAATAGGCCGTGTGTCTTGTGGGAAAATGCTTTCTAGTATTCAACCGTTTGGGAATGATGAATTCATCACCGACGGGTTCCCTACGGTGGTGTAACATCCCAAATTTTCAAGTTGGAATGTTATACATACATCATTCATGCATATCATATTTTATTGCATTTCGTTTCACGATCCTCGAAATCCTAAGCAACTCAAGGACCTTCGGAGAGAGAGTTGGGGATTTCCCTGTTTTCATATTTGAGTTTTATCAAATATTGAAACGACGATTTTTGGTTTTAATTATTTTTCTCTCCGAAAATATTTCATATTAAAATATATGAGAGGAGATAATATGACTTCTCCAAAATAAATGAAATATTGGAGGAAAAATATTAAAATCAAATATTTGATTTTATTCGGAGTTTATTGCTATTTTATTTGAATTAGAAAAATTGCACGTTTTTCAAAGTTGCGTTTTAGGGCCAAGAAAATGTTCATCTCGTTCTAAATATTTTATTTAGACAGTGAAAATTTGTTTTGGCATTTTTAGTTTTTTATTTTATTTTATAGGATTTTTTTAGTTTCGGCGAAATTATTTAAAAAAAGAGAGTTTCCTCCGCCGACTGGGCCGAAGCCCAAGTCAGCCGGCCCACCTCCCCGCGCCGTCTCTTTCCAGGAGAACGGGAGCGCGCCGCCGCCCGTGAGGCCGAATCCGACCAGGACTCTCCCTCCCCGCGCCGCTCGCCCCCCTCGCCCAAGCAAGCCCCCCCTCGTATAAGTACCCCGCCCCCGCCCCCGATTCCCGCAACCACCACCGCACCCTGCCGCAACCGGAGCCGCCCCGCGCGCCCCTGCCACCCGCGCCGCCCCGCACCGCCCACCGCCGCAGCCCCGCCTCTCCGGAGGTAAAGCCGACGTTCGGTTTTTTTAAAAGAACCGATCCGTTTTTTAGAAACCCCTAGGTTTTTTTTGAATAGATCGGTTCGCCGGTTTTTCTCAGTTTAGTTATTTAGCGGACGTTCGTCCGTATGTTCGTTTTAACGAACGGTGTTCACTCATTAGCTGCAGACAGCGAACGTCTGTTCGTTAGCCTGTTCGTTAGTTTTTCTTTTTCTCGGATTTTCCGCGATTATTTTCGATCGCGATTTCTGATCCAATTTTCGTTTTAGTTTATCTTTTCGCTCATTTGTCGGAATCAGGTGATTCAAGCGCCTAGATCTTCGTCTCGAAACCCTCTTTCTATTTAATCAAGTTGAACAAGGTTTTGATATTGTAAAATTTGAATTTAGTCCAGAATAGTAAACGGACCTTGTTTCTTTCGCAGTTTGAGTTTTGTTGCCCCGTTTGATTCGATTCTTTTTGCAAACCGGAGTTCTTAAGTTGAACTTTCTGGTTTGACCTTCTTATTTGAGTTTTATCCATGCTTCTTTGCTTGATTGCTTATGTATGCCATTGTTTGTTTGCGATAGAACACCCGGAGTGCGAAGCGTGCTACTTCGAATCTTTAGGTTTTGCGGATCATCAGCAAGGCAAGTAACACTTTGATCATACCTCTTTATCACCCAGTTTTTATGCATTAGCTCCAATCCTCAAAATTGCATGATTAGGATGTGATTAACTTGTGGGCTGGGAAGTAGTTAATGAGGTAGAACATATTGCCATGTTATTATCAAACCCTTGGGAGTTACTTCTACATATTGCTTATATTGCTATGCTATGCTCGTAGACGTGGTTTGGGTGAGTGAAATCCATGACAGATGTGAGATTATTATTTAATAGTTCAACTTAAGGTGGCAACTTGAATACACATCTGGGTGGATTGTTTGTCGGGCACCTGGAGAATCCAGTGTTGTCCTAGGATATCCCCGAGCACCCGTGTGATAATCCTAAGGTCCGCCACCCAGGCTCAAAGGGAACTAAGATATTTCATGCTAGAAACTTCTGTGTTCAGCCACATGCTATTATGGGCTCTAGTATAGCTGAGTAAGTTACATGATCTCTCGAAGACGTGGATCAGCAGGTAGAGGGATGTAGGTTGGTATGGTCTGCCCGGAGTAAAGAGTAAATGTTTCTGAAAGACTGTGTCTTGGTCATCTGTTTCTCAAACACCCTGTAGTGCGAGAAATCCAATGGAGGAGATCGGGTCTTGTGGGGAAAAGTGCACAAACCTCTGCAGAGTGTACAATCTAATCATGGTTAGCCGTGTCCCCGGTTATGGACAATTCTTGAGTATCTAGTACTTGGATTATCATATGTATCTCATCACTCTAAATTAATATTGTTGGGTTGATAATTACTTTTAATTGGGATTGAGTTGGAGGAACCTTCTCAATGATGTTTCAACTACCATGATAGTTAAATAAAATCTATTCCTTTGTTGTAGGGAAAAATTTGGTTTTCGCAAAAACTATAACCATAGAGCTTTCCACCAGCCAAATATGCATGTAGTGATAGCATTATTCTGTTCTTGCTCTACCGTGTTATATTGCCAGCATATTCCATGTGCTGACCCGTTTTCGGGCTGCAACGTATTATGTTGCAGACTTTTCAGACGAGGAGTAAGGTTCGTTAGGTCGTTGGCGTGCAGCTCAACTATGCCGTTGGAGTTGATGGACTCACTTTATCTTCCAAGCCTTTCGTTGTTATCGTATTAGATGGCCTTAAGCCATATTTATTGTAATAAGTTCTCTTTTGAGACATTTGTTGTAATAAGTGTGTGATTCTACTTTGTTATAAATCCTTCGAGTACTGTGTGTGTCAGCATTACTGATCCAGGGATGACACTGAAGCACAGAGACTTGACCGTTTCAGGTCAAGTCGCTACAAGATGGTATCAGAGCACACGCTGAGTGTAGGACATGACCACTAAGCTAAAGCCCTAGATCACTATTCTCTTCTCATTTCTGACTCCTCTCCATTTTCTACTCTTTAGGATGGCGGACGCAAGGAACAAGTTTGCACAACCGGATGAAGACGCACCTTTTGGACGACACTTGAAGCAAGTCACTAGGTACCTGAACATAGGAATACCAAGCCTCACCGGGACTTACAATGCCACTTTACCAGAAGAGGAGCAATGCATGATTAAAGTTCAAGTTCCATGAAGGACATTCACGCCACTCACTAAGCCCATAGAGTTTTCCTTCGATGCACAAACCTGGAGTCTAGGAAAGAGTATGGCAGCTCACATCACCATGGGACGCATTGGAGAAGTTTACCAAAAGGAGCTTAAGGATACTATCTACCAGATTTGTGGGTGCCGAGATGAGCAATGGGAGATGATCAGCATCAGGAAGGATAGATCAATTGCAGCTTTCATTCAGGAGTTAAACCAGCACATTCGTTGCCAGGAGAACCAGATGTGCGCAGGCATGATAGATCTGAAGAAGGCGATGACAAGGATCACAAAACTAGAGGAAGAACTCAAGGCTACACGCAAAGATTATGAGGAAGAAATCGTCGTACTAGTGGAGAAGAATGATGATCTGGAAAGGAAGCTAGGAATATTCATGGGAGACCCCGCACTAGCAGGAGAAGATGAAGAACCCAAGGAGATTCGTCCGGAGGACTACATCATCATCGACGACACCGACTCGGACCCCGACGATAGCGATGATGACTATGAAGACGAAGCTGGAGCAGACATCATGGAGTCTTCGACCGATCAATATCTTTACTAGACCACCACATCAGTAGTAGTATTCCACCATATGTATATAGTATAGTCCGAGCACTTCTGTAAAGATAGTTAGATCGATTGTATGCCCATGCTTGATTGATTGAGTGAAATGATTGTGTTTGTCTCATGTGCATATGGGTAGTGTTTCTCTCATTGGACCTCATTCTATTCTAATCTCGTCCCTCTAAAACCCATCAGATGCCTCCGAGACGTGACCCCGGATTTACCTTCCCACTGGAGCTCACTCAGTTGATCCAGCAGCAGAATACCCTGATGCAGTTGTTAGTTTAGAACCAAGGCAGCAACAACAACAACAACTCACCACCACCAGTTGATAACTTAGCCCGTTTTCTGAGGTTGCAACCACCAGTGTTTTCCAGTAGCACCGAACCCATAGTAGCAGATGATTGGCTCTGCAGGATTGGAAGGGAGTTAACCACTGCAGGATGTACCGATGCTGAGAAGGTGCGTTTTGCCGCACATCAGTTGGATGGACCAGCAACCTCATGGTGGGAGAATTACATTGTCACCTACCCTATAGCCACTGTTACATGGGACCAGTTTCAGCAAGCTTTCCGCACAGCCCTTGTCTCAACTGGAGCTATGAGTATGAAGAAGCGTGAGTTTCGCAACTTACGCTAGGGGAACCGTACTGTGGCTCAGTACGCGGATGAGTTTAGTAAGTTATCTCGCTATGCCCCTGACGATGTGGCCACAGATGCTGCAAAGCAGGAGAAGTTTATGGAAGGGCTGAATGATGAGATGAGCATGTAGTTGATGGTGGCAAAATTCAACAACTACCAGGAGTTGGTAGATAAGGCTCTTATGATTGAAGGGAAGCAACCGCAGATTGAGAGCCGTAAGAGGAAGTGAGGGAGTCCTGGATTAGGGGGTGTTCGGGTAGCTGGACTATACCTTCAGCCGGACTCCAGGACTATGAAGATACAAGATTGAAGACTTCGTCCCCTGTCCGGATGGGACTTTCCTTGGTGTGGAAGGCAAGCTTGGCGATGCGGATATTCAAGATCTCCTACCATTGTAACCGACTCTGTGTAACCCTAACCCTATCCGGTGTCTATATAAACCGGAGGGTTGTAGTTCGTAGGACATCAACTCCATATACAACAATCATACCATAGGCTAGCTTCTAGGGTTTAGCCTCCTTGATCTCGTGGTAGATCTACTCTTGTACTACCCATATCATCAATATTAATCAAGCAGGAGTAGGGTATTACCTCCATCAAGAGGGCCCGAACCTGGGTAAAAACATCATGTCCCTTGTCTCCTATTACCATCCGGCCTTGACATACAGTTCGGGACCCCCTAGCCGAGATCCACCGGTTTTGACACCGACATTGGTGCTTTCATTGAGAGTTCCTCTGTGTCGTCGCCTTTAGGCCCGATGGCTCCCTTGATCATCAACAACGATGAGGTCCAGGGTGAGACTTTTCTCCCCGGACAGATCTTCATCTTCGGCGGCTTCGCACTGCGGGCCAATTCGCTTGGCCACCTGGAGCAGATCGAAAGCTACGCCCCTGGCCATCAAGTTAGGTTTGGAAGCTTAAACTACACGGCTGACATCCGCGGAGACTTGATATTCGACGGGTTCGAGCCACGGCCAAGCGCACCGCACTATCGCAAGGGGCATGATCTAGCTCTGCCTCCGGACAGTGTCCTGGAGGGCACACACACACACCAGTTCCGACCCCTAACTCGGAGCCTATTGCGCCAATCGAGGATGAGCGGTTGGACGTCACCTCGGGGGCTGCGATCTCAAAGGCGATCGAGCCGAGCGCCAGCCCTGCACTCTGCATGACCCGTGAATCCGAGGATCCGGACTCCTCCCCCGACTCCGAACCCCCCGCGCTCCTGCCAATCGAATCCAATTGGGCGCTGATAATGGAGTTTACCGCCGCGGACATCTTTTAGCACTCGCCTTTTGGCGACATCCTGAATTCTCTCAAGTCTCTCTCTTTATCAGGAGAGCCCTGGCCGGATTACGGTCAGCGAGGATGGGATACGGACGATGAAGAAGTTCAAAGCCCACCCACCACCCACTCTGTAGCCATTGTCGACGATTTAACCGACATGCTTGAATTCGGCTCCGAAGACATCGACGGTATGGACGATGATGTAGGAGACGAACAGGAACCAGCACCTGTAGGGCGCTGGAAGGCCACCTCGTCATATGACATATATATGGTGGATACTCCAAAAGATGGAGATGGCGATGGAACAGCGGGGGATGACACCTCCAAGAAACAGCCAAAGCGCCGACGTCAGCGGCGCCGCTCTAAATCCCGCCAAAGCAAAAACGGTGATTCCGGCACAGGAGATAATACTACCCCGGATAGCGCCGAAGAACACCCACCCCAGAAGGATTGGGCACAGGAAGATGGAGAAGCTAGCCCTCATGAGAGAGCGGCAGACCGAGAGGTCGAGGATGGTAACTATATGCCTCCCTCCGAAGATGAGGCAAGCCTCGATGACGACGAATTCGTCGTACCATCAGACCCCGCCGAACAAGAGCATTTCAAATGCAGGCTTTTAGCCACGGCAAGCAGCCTCAAGAAAAAGCAGCAACAGCTTAGAGCTGATCAAGACTTTCTTGCTGACAGATGGACTGAAGTCCTTGCGGCCGAAGAGTATGAACTCGAACGCCCCTCCAAGAGTTACCCAAAGCGCAGGCCACTACCCCAATCAGAGGAGGAAGCACCTCAATCACCAGAGCACGACATGGCCGACCGGCCACCTCGCGGCCGCGACAGAGAGGCCTCTCGGCCCTCCACCCAAGCCATGCCCCGGCGCTGTTCAACTAGGGCTGGACCAAAAGCTCGTAGCTCGCGAGCTTAATGAGCGCTCGGAAGTTCGGCTCGTTAAGCTCGTAGCTCGCTTCTTAATGAACAGAGCCAATCATTGATTTTAGCTCATTAAGCTTAACGAGCATAACGAGCAAGCTAACGAGTTTCACCAGTAGCTCGTTAAGCTCTTTAGTAACAACACAATACATATTTTCATCTTATGTGACAAACTTTTTATAGCACCTCAGCCCATTTATTTAATTTAATCGACATATGAGGCAACAAACTACTTCATTTCTTTTTGTAGTCACCATAGTTCATCTTGAAAACCATACCTACACATTCATCATGTATATCATAACACATTATAATCTGTTAACGAGCGCTCGCGAGTGCTCACGAGCTTAACGAGCTTCAAACGAGCCGAGCCGAGCAGGGTTTTCTGCTCGTTAATCTTAACGAGCTTAACGAGGCGAGCCTTAACGAGCGCGATCTTAACGAGTACGAGCTTAACGAGCCAAGCTACTCGTTAGTCCACCCCTACGTTCAACTAAGGCACGGGAAAATGCGCCAGACCTGCGAGACGTACTGGAGGATAAGGCAAGACAAACAAGATCGATCTACGGATCGCGCAGGCGCCCTACGGCACGTGACGGCGATCTTCACTCCGGATACAACAAATCCGGCCGGGCCGAACACAAAAGACACAGCTCCTCTGAGCTGCGTCGTGATATAGCCCAGTATAGAGGCGTGTTAAGTGCATCTAGTGCCACCCCTAGTTGGTTTTGGAGTATTGACGACAAACCTAGTTGAGGGACTAATGTGTTTCTGAGAATTGCAGGATAACAGAGGTAGAAGTCCCTCATTGATTCGGTTTTGTTAGCAGAGATGACCCCTAAAAATGTATGAAGACATTGATGTCAAAGGTGGTATATGAAGATATTCACATTGAAGACTATGACAAGAGAAGACATCGCATGAAGCCTATGGAGCTCGGAGACTTAGATCTTCCGTAGCTCTTTTTCCTCTTCCTTGTTGAGTCATAGGAACCACCGTACTGTTAAGTGGGGTCCAAGAGAACCATTCAGAATGACTGAAGTGATGCTTAAACAAAACCTATGTCTTCGAGTGAAGACTATGAGAGAGAATCTTGTCCAGAGTCAGACAAGTCAGCTTTGCTTGTAGCCCAAGTAAAGTTGCTGTGTGAGTTTGAAATCTGACCATTGGAACATGTGTCAGTTCCTTAGTGACCCAGGGTCATTTCGGACAAATCAGGTCGGGTTGTCTAGTGGCTATAAATAGCCCACCCCCTACAACCATAAACGGTTGGCTGCTCAGAGTTAGTGTACGGCTTTTGTCGTTTGAGAGCAACCCACCTCGAAGCCTTTGAGAGAGAATTCCTTGCGAGGATAAAGCCCTAACCACCCAGAGCCAAAGAGAATTAGGCATCACTTAAGTCTTCGTGTCTGTGTGATCTGAAGACTTATTACACTTGAGGACTGTGCATCCTCCAGCCGGTTAGGCGTCGCGTTCTGAGCATCCAAGAGACATTGTGGATCGCCGGTGAACGAAGTCTGTGAAGGTTTGGGAGTCTACCTTGAAGACTTACCAGAGTGATTGGGTGAGGTCTGTGTGACCTTAGCTCAAGGGGAATACGGTGAGGACTGGGTGTCGTGAGCTGCGTGTTCAGGACTGGGTGTCCGGGACTGTGTGTCCTCAGGTTTAAATACCTAGCCGCCCTAACCAGACATACAGTTGTCACAGCAACTGGAACTGGTCCAACAATTCATTGTCTTCAACGAGTCACTGGTTTCATCCTTCCCATCCCTCTACTTACTGTTACTCCTTGTGAAGTCATTGTATGATTGCACTATCTTTTGTCTTCACTAAGTGACTGTGTGTTCTGTTTGGCTTCATAATATCTTCCTACCTGATCCTTACTGCACTGCTGCTATTAGTCATTGTGCTCTCACTTGAATACTTGACTATGGCTTGCCTAGTGTAGTCTACCTTCCGCTGCATGGTAATAGGTTTATTTCTATCGTTTGTCTACGAAACTTCCACGTTTTGAAGACTTCCATAAAAATCGCCTATTCACCCCCCTCTAGTCGATATAACGCACTTTCAATTGGTATCAGAGCAAGGTACTCCCTTGTTCTGTGTGATTCGGTTTAACCACCTGGAGTCTTAGCTATGTCGACTGCAGGGATAATCAAAGTCTCCGCTGCGTGCCCCATCTTCGATGCAACTGAATATCCCTACTGGAAGAATAAGATGCGCATGCATCTTGAAGCCATTGACGTCGACCTATGGTATGTCGTCAAGAACGGCGTTCCCAAGGCTGGAGAAGGTGTCACTGCTGCTGATGTCAAGAAGTTTGTTCAACTGGACTCTTCCGCCAAGAATATCATCTGTGGTCATCTGACCAAAGGACAGTATGGCCGTGTGAGTGCTTTGGAAACATCTAAGCTGGTCTGGGACTGGCTCTCCAAGGTCAACGAAGGCGTCTCAACCCAGAGAGATCAGAGAATTAGTGTCCTTCGCAACCTCTTCAACCGCTTCAAGCGAAATGACAATGAGAATGTCCAGCTCACGTTTGATCGACTCACTGACATCACAAATGAGCTTCAAGCCCTCGGCACTACTAAGATCACCAAGCATGAAGTCATCAAGACACTACTGAGATCACTTGACAGTTTGTTTGACACCCTAGCCCTAATGATTCAAGAACGACCTGATTTCAAGACACTCGATCCGTCCGACATACTTGAGAGGCTCAACACACATGAGTTTCAGCTTTCTGAGAAAAGAGATATCTACGGTCTAAACTATGGGCGAACTCGTGCCTTGAAGGCAAAAGCTGTCTCCTCATCTAAAGAAGAATCTGACAGCAGTTCTGATGATCTTGAAGACATTGGAAAGGAACTTGCTATGCTTGTGAAGAAGTTCCAAAAATTCACCAAGAAGAAAGGCTTCAGAAAGTCTTCATGATCAAGCTCAAGGAATGATGAAGCTTCTGCTCATGACTACAAGAAGAAAACATGCCACAAGTGCAAGAAAACTAGCCACTTCATCTCTGAGTGTCCACAGTGGGACAATGAGAACAGAAAGAAGAAGAAGAGCAAGGAATATGACTCTAACGACAAGAACAAGAAGAAATACTCAAAGTCTTCTTCCAAGTCTTCCTCAAAGTCTTCATCACACAAGAAGAGCTCATCTGGCAAGGCACGTGCATTTGTTGGCAAGGAAATGGATTCAGAGGAGGAGTCCGCTTCTGAGGAGGCGGAGGTGGAGTCTGAGGAGGAGTCCGATTCTGGCATTGCAAGTCTGGCTACAGCATACGTTGCCAAGTCCATCTTCAACACTGAAGACAATGACTTCACCACCGACACCGATGCAAATGACAAGGACTACTCTGCTCCTACCTACTGCTTCATGGCACGCGGTGCCAAGGTAAACTCATGCACTACTCACTATCAAACATCAAGTGACGATGACTCTGATTGTGGTTCGAAACCCAGCTACAAAACACTTGCTAAAATTGCAACTGAACAACAGAAAGCCATGGAACATATTCAAAAACTGTTAGACAAAAGCGATGATCTGTTAGGCGCAGAAATGACTCGATCTGAGTCCTTAATTGAAGACATAAAAAATCTTCACGTTAAGTATGAGGAACTTGAAAGTCGTCATGAAACGCTCTCAACAACTCATGAAAAGCTTTCCTATGATTATCTTCAAAGGAAGCAAGATCTTGAGAAATTGAGAGCGGCTCATGAAGATCTTCAAAAAGAAAATGAGTCACTTCGCGCCAAACAGATCAGTTCCGCTCAGGAAGGATTTGAACCACCATGTCTTAAATGCATTGAGCGTGAAAATGCTACTTCTGTTGCTGAATGTTCTACTGCTACTACTGTTGCAATATCTTCAACTGTTGATGTGGGAACTAACCCCTCTACTGAGGATACCACTGCTATTGCTGATGAGAATGCTAGGTTGAAGATATTGCTTGAAACAGGGATGTACAAAAGTCTCAAAGGGCATCAGACACTATGTGATGTCCTCAAAAGACAGATCCTGAACCGAAACCCTAGGAAAGAGGGTGTTGGGTTCGTAAGCAAAATGAATGCTGATGGCTCTTACTAGAAACCTGAGCAGTACCCCAAAACCACATGGGTTGCTGCAAAGGAACCTTCAGCAGATCCATCCAATCTATCTGGATTCACTTGTGCTAACCCCGTTGTCATTGATGAATCCTTTGATGCAAACTATAAACTGTTTAAGAGTCAGAAAGGTGAAGTGTTTGCCAGGTACATTGGTACTAACTGCAGGAATGGACCGCCTATGAAGAAGATCTGGGTTCCGAAAAAGTGTCTGGAGAATCTTCCTGTGAATGTCATCATGACACCACACGTGAAGAAGACAAACCTCAGACCACAGGCTTCATACGGTCCAAAGGCTTCATACAGACAGAGGACTCACTTGAGTCGCACTAACGCAAATGTTTTGCAGGGAAACCATACTCAGGCCTATGAATATGAGCGCGGTTCATCAAACCGCCATGTTCATAAGACCAAGAACTATTCTGCGTATTCTTATGAGTACTATTGTCCGCCTGCAAGACTTTTTGCTAGGGCTCCAAAGCCAAAATTCTCAGACGCTGCACTTAGACTTATTGCTTCTAAGCCACCCTTGAAGATGTGGGTGGCTAAGAAAGCTTAACTCTCTTTTGCAGGGAAAGGTCTCCAGCAGAAAACCAAAATCGTCTGACGCTATTGCTGGAGACCTTAAACATCTTGTAGGGCGCAAGATCAAATGCCCGAATGGTCTTACTATGTACTTCGTTCCTGAATCGCTTGCTACTCTCCCTATCAGTCCTCATCTGGATCTAAGCTTTCATAACCCACTGGTTTGTCAAATGTTTTTGCTTCACAATTATCTTCGTGAAGCCTATCCCCCTAACTGCACTGTAGGGTACGGCACTAGCGTCTTCAGAATGGATTATTGATAGTGGGTGTACCAATCACATGACTGGCAAAAGAAGCCTTCTTATGGACTCAACCTTACGTCCATCCGACAAGAGTCACATCACATTTGCTAACACTGGTAAAAGTAAGGTATTGGGTCTAGGTAGAGTTGCAATCTCAAAGGATCAACACATGGACAAAGTCATGCTTGTTGAATCCCTTGGCTTCAACTTAATGTCTGTCTCAATGCTTTGCGATTTGAACATGATCGTAATATTTGGAAAATATCGCTGCCTTGTTCTAATGGATTCTGACAAGTCTCTAGTGTTTGAAGGGTATCGGAAAGATGACTTGTACGTGGTAGATTTCTCAGCAGGACCACAACTTGCCGTATGTCTTCTAGCAAAGGCTTCAAAATGCTGGCTCTGGCATCGGAGGCTAGGGCATGCCAGCATGAGGAACCTCCACACCCTTGCAAAGAAGAAGCATGTCATAGGCATCGAGGGCGTCAAGTTCAAGAAAGATCACTTATGCGGTGCTTGTGAAGCAGGGAAGATGACGAGGGCCAAACATCCCTCGAAGACAATCATGACAACCACTCGGCCCTTCGAACTGCTCCACATGGATCTTTTCGGTCCCACTCATTACTCAACTCTTACTACTACTGCTTGCCTCTATGGCTTTGTTATTGTTGATGATTATTCTAGATATACTTGGGTGCACATAATCCTCGACAAGACTAAAGTGCAGGATGTCTTCAGACGCTTCGCCAATCGAGCAATGAACAATTATGGCGCCAAGATAAAGCACATCAGAAGTGACAATGGCACTGAATTCAAGAACACTGGCCTTGATACATATCTTGATACCTTAGGCATCACACATGAATTCTCAACCCCATACACGCCACAGCAGAATGGCGTCGTCGAACGCAAGAACAGAACACTCATTGAGATGGCCAGAACGATGCTAGATGAATACAAGACCCCAAGAAAATCCTGGCCTGAAGCCATTGATACTGCATGCCATACAATCAATCGTGTTTATCTTCACAAGCTTCTGAACAAGACATCTTATGAGCTCCTTACTAGCGAGAAGCCAAATGTCAGCTACTTCAGAGTATTTGGCGCCAGGTGCTGGATCAAGGATCCACATCACACTTCAAAATTTGCACCAAAAGCACATGAGGGTTTTATGCTTGGATATGGAAAGGATTCGCACTCCTACAGAGTCTTCAATCTCTTTCATTATAAAGTGGTTGAAACAGTGGATGTGCGATCTGATGAGACTAATGGTTCACAAAGAGAACACCTGCCAAATGTGCTAGATGAAGTTCCATCCAGCGAATCAATCAAGCTGATGGGAACTGGAGAAATAATGCCCTCTGAAGCTCAACCTGAAGAGGAACTCATCATCTCCGCACCTGATCAACCTGAAGACAATGCTCAGCCTGAAGACAATCCCTCTAACAACGACAATGATCAGCAAGAGCAAAATCTTCGTCCTGTACATCCTCGCGTTGCCAGTGAAGTGCAGATTGAGAGAATAATTGATAGCATCAATGCACCAGGTCCACTCACTCGATCAAGGGCAACTCAGCTAGCAAATTTTTGTGGTCACTTCACATTCGTCTCAATAACAGAACCCAAGAAAGTTGAAGAAGCCTTCATGGAACCTAAATGGATTCAAGCTATGCAAGAAGAGCTTCAACAGTTTGAGCTGAACAATGTATGGGAACTGGTTAAGCGTCCTGATCCTCGGAAGCACAACATAATAGGCACCAAATGGATATACCGCAACAAGCAAGATGAGCATGGTCAAGTTGTCAGAAACAAAGCTCGTCTCGTTGCTCAAGGATATACTCAAGTGGAAGGCATTGACTTCGATGAAACATTTGCTCCTGTGGCTAGACTTGAAGCCATAAGCATACTGCTGGCCTATGCAAATCATCATAACATACTTCTATATCAAATGGATGTGAAGAGCGCCTTTCTCAATGGCAAAATTGAAGAAGAGGTGTATGTTACACAACCGCCTGGCTTTGAAGATCCAAAACATCCTGACATGGTATACAAGCTCAACAAGGCACTGTATGGCCTCAAACAAGCCCCTCGGAACTGGTACGACACACTCAAATATTTCCTGAAGAGCAAAGGCTTCATACCTGGTTCCCTAGACCCCACTCTCTTCACGAACACATATGATGGTGAACTGTTTGTGTGCCAAATATATGTGGATGACATTATCTTCGGCTGCACCAATCAGAAGTACAGTGAAGAGTTTGGATATATGATGCAAGAGCAATATCAGATGTCCATGATGGGAGAGCTGAAGTTCTTCCTCGGTCTTCAAATACGACAGCAACGCAACGACATCTTCATATCTCAAGAAAAGTATCTCAAAGATTGCCTGAAGAAGTTTGGTATGCAAGACTGCAAAGGCTTCACGACGCCAATGCCAGCCAAGCATCATCTGGGTCCTGACGACAATGGTAAAGAGTTCGATCAAAAGGTATACCGCTCCATGATTGGTTCTTTGCTTTATCTATGTGCATCTAGGCTAGATATTATGCTTAGTGTTTGCATGTGTGCTCGATTTCAAGCGGCACCAAAGGAGTCGCGTCACTTAGCTGTGAAGCGAATTCTTCGATATTTGGCTCACACCCCAACTCTAGGATTATGGTATCCAAAGGGCTCAGAGTTTGATCTGGTTGGATTCTCGGATGCTGATTATGTTGGTGACAAGGTGGATCACAAGTCTACATCAGGCACATGTCATTTTCTGGGATGATCACTTGTATGTTGGTCTTCAAAGAAGTAGAACTGTGTATCTCTCTCTACTGCTGAATCTGAATACATTGCTGCTGGATCTTGCTGCGCTCAGCTTCTGTGGATGAAGCAAACACTCAAGGACTATGGCATTCATCTGAAGCAAGTGCCACTCTACTGCGACAACGAAAGCTCCATGTGAAGTCATTGGTTTCATCCTTCCCGTCCCTCTACTTACTGTTACTCCTTGTGAAGTCATTGTATGATTGCACTATCTTTTGTCTTCACTAAGTGACTGCGTGTTCTGTTTGGCTTCATAATATCTTCCTACCTGATCCTTACTGCATTGCTGCTATTAGTCATTGTGCTCTCACTTGAATACTTGACTATGGCTTGCCTAGTGTAGTCTACCTTCCGCTGCATGGTAATAGGTTTATTTCTATCGTTTGTCTTCGAAACTTCCATGTTTTGAAGACTTTCATAAAAATCGCCTATTCACCCCCCTCTAGTCGATGTAACGCACTTTCACCTACACGGTCACTTACGAGAGTGAGATCTGATAGATATGATAAGATAATATTTTTGGTATTTTTATGATAAAGATGCAAAGTAAAATAAAAGGCAATGAAAAGAACTAAGTATTGGAAGATTAATATGATGAAGATAGACCCAGGGGCCATAGGTTTCACTAGTGGCTTCTCTCATGAGCATAGGTATTCTACGGTAGGTGAACAAATTACTGTTGAGCAATTGACAGAATTGAGCATAGTTATGAGAATATCTAGGTATGATCATGTATATATGCATCACGTCCAAGACAAGTAGCCCGACTCCTGTCTGCATCTACTACAATTACTCCACACATCGACCGCTATCCAGCATACATCTAGAGTATTAAGTTCATAAGAACAGAGTAACGCCTTAAGCAAGATGACATGATGTAGAGGGATAAATTCATGCAATATGATAAAAAAACCATCTTGTTATCCTCGATGGCTACAATACAATACGTGCCTTGCTGCCCCTATTGTCACTGGGAAAGGACACCGCAAGATTGAACCCAAAGCTAAGCACTTCTCCCATTGCAAGAAAGATTAATCTTGTAGGCCAAGCCAAACTGATAATTCGAAGAGACTTGCAAAGATAACCAATCATACATAAAATAATTCAGAGAAGATTCAAATATTGTTCATAGATAAACTTGATCATAAACCCACAATTCATCGGTCTCAACAAACACACTGCAAAAGAAGATTACATTGAATAGATCTCCACAAGAGAGGGGGAGAACTTTGTATTGAGATCCAAAAAGAAGAAGCCATCTTGCTAATAACTATGGACCCGTAGGTCTGAGGTAAACTACTCACACTTCATCGGAGAGGCTATGGTGTTGATGTAGAAGCCCTCGTGATCGATGCCCCCTCCGGCGGAGCTCCGGAACAGGCCCCAGGATTGTATCTCGTGGATACAGAAAGTTACAGCGGTGGAATTAGGGTTTTGGCTCCGTCTTTGATCGTTTGGGGGTATGTAGGTATATATAGGAGGAAGAAGTACGTCGGTGGAGCAACAAGGGGCCCACGAGGGTGGAGGGCGCGCCTGGGGGGGTAGGCACGCCCCTACCTCGTGGCCTCCCTGTTGGTTGCTTGGTGTAGGGTCCAAGTCTCCTGGATCCTGTTCGTTCCAAAATTCACGTTCCCGAAGTTTCATTCCGTTTGGACTCCGTTTGATATTCCTTTTCTTCGAAAACCTAAAATAGGCAAAAAAAACAGCAATTCTGGGCTGGGCCTCCGGTTAATAGGTTAGTCCCAAAAATAATATAAAAGTGTATAATAAAGCCCAATAATGTCCAAAACAGTAGATAATATAGCATGGAGCAATCAAAAATTATAGATGCGTTGGAGACGTATCATACAATAGCTTCCTTCTACCTCTCCTTCTACAAATTAACATTATTTCTAATTTTAAAGATGTTTGTTAGTTTGTCATTCAGAAAATGATTCCGACAAGCTTGATCCCGAAACTGCGCACAGTGGAGGTCTTGGCACTAGAATCTATCGGCCCCGACCTGGAGCAAGTTGTTAGTTTCCTGAGATGCTTTCCGTGCCTGGAGAAGCTATATATTGAGGTGATGTTCCTTTCCTGTTTAATGTTAACCATAAGGGAGTTCAATTTGTGACACCTTTTTCCAAGTTTACATTGACAATGTACTATGATTTCTGAAGGTTCTTTTGGAGGATTTTAGTACATACATGCCCCCCCCATATTGGTTGCTTGATCCATATGGTTACAATCAATAAGCATTTCTCCTTTGGATTCATCTGTACTAGTTTTCTTAGGGACATTTTCATCCACTCCAACCTCTTGTGAAGAAGGCTACATTTTTCTAGAATGTAATCTAATGCCCATGTTAATCATGTCAGATCGAAGATGGCATGTTAGTGCATTTTAGAAATCCTACAAACCAAATAGGCCTGTAGTAATGTTGAAAACTGCATGTAGGCACCAACACGTTTTCTTCTTTTGCAGATAAGATTAGGCCCAGTGGTGGATAATGTGATACAATATAACAATCACGTCGAATGCCTAGATCTGCATATCTCAGAAATTACTTTGAACTCCTACTGAGGGACCTTATCGGAGATTATATTCGCCAGGTTCTTTGTTCTCAGAGCAAGGGTGCTGAAGGAAATGAGGTTTTCCCTACATTTATTTCGCAAAAATGAATGGTTTGTTGATCAGCGCCGGCGCCTGCGGCAGAATGGAGTAGGCTCCAAAGATGCTGAATTTCATTTTGGAACTTCAGATGACACAGTAATCGGAAGCCATCGTGTCAACCCCATACATGGCTTCTCAGTGGCTGGCCCATTTGCAAAAATTGTGAGGTTTCGAAACCAGACTTAGAAGCGGTGACATTAGTTTGAACCGCTCTGATAACCATGTTCAGCGGATCAGCGCGAGCGTTTGCAGCTGATGAGCTGAATTTCATTTCTAATATCAGTTTGAACCTTGTAATCTTCGAATTTGAGCCATATAACTCTGGAATTTGAACCTTGTAACATTTCGAGCTTTTGTGGTACAATCGTTGAAATGGCATCGTATGGGACTCGTATATTGCTAGCACTATTTTGACCTTAATATGCAATGGTCTTAGATTTTATTAACCATTCTTGAATCAGTTTACCTTATCGATCTCATAGCACACGATCTGTATAGCTAACTCGACTGCGATCTTCGACATTATTGCACACAGTTGGTTTCTTCCGCCGTGTGCACTGTAGAGCGCAGAATTAATTATCGCACTCGAGTGTCCATAATCACCCTTCTGTGTAACTTTGACCTCTTCACCCAAGGGTAAACTTATGACTGAAGTCACTCCACACACTTCATTTTTACAAAGCTTTTTGCCAATAAACGTCCATGATTTGTCCCTCTTCTAGCCGACGCGTGGCCAAACTAGCCGGGCGGGAATCTTGCATGGTAAACAGTGCGGGAACAGGCTCACCGACGATACATTTGGCGCCTCTTTGAGCCAACGCATGCGGTGCAGTGTTGTCAAGCGTGCACTGGATTCTGGAATCCTTCGCTATGAACGTCGTGACAAGACGAGACGATTATAGGCCAGGCGGCCCCCATTTATTACAGCAGCCATTTAACCTACCCTTGTGTCTCTTCAACCTTTCGATCACGCCCCCACCATTGCAAGAAGCACACCCACCATGAGAAATTCTTAGAGGGTATCCTGCGCGGCTCCAATGGCGCTCCGAGCGGCTGTC
The DNA here is from genome assembly GCF_003073215.2 of Triticum urartu. Classification (NCBI taxonomy): domain Eukaryota; kingdom Viridiplantae; phylum Streptophyta; class Magnoliopsida; order Poales; family Poaceae; genus Triticum; species Triticum urartu. The sequence continues at coordinate 515,912,776 of NC_053027.1, read as the reverse complement.
AACGACGAGCAGCAGTTCACCATGCGTGCCGTGGTGGACACCCACAGAAGGTTCATGGACCTCTCGGTGGTGTACACCAACGACCCGGTCTGGGTGGAGCACTCCATCCACATCATGGAGCTGTTTCTTGCCAAGGAGAAGTACATGGTGGTCGGGTTCAACCTCGGGTACACCTGCGCTCGTGTCGGGTCTCGTCCTAAGGTCACCGTCGCCCAGATGTGTGTGCGCCACCACGTCCTCGTCTACCACTACTTCCTGGCCACAAGGCCTTGTGAGCGTTTCACCAGGTTTGTCAACAACCCCACTACATGTTCGCTATGATGGACATCACCAACGATGTAAAGGCGCTCGAGAGTTCGGGCATCGCCTGCCAAAATCTTGTCGACATCCAGGGCCAATACAAGATCTAGGGCAGCAAGGAGCATGAGAAGGACTCACTGGTTCACCTCGCCGGGGCCATCATCGACCCCTACTACAGAGACATGAAGGATTCGTGCAACAAGGACAAGCGTGCCTGGCACTCAGCCTGGATGGAGAAACTTGACAAAGCTCACGTCATGTACGCGACCAAGGAGGCGTACACGAGCTACGACATGTACAAGCGGATCGTTGACATGAGGAAGTGCCTCCTTCCCCAAAATGGCCAGGGATCCAGCCGGAAGCAGAGCAATGGCAAGCGTTGTCGCAACAATAAGTAGATGATTAGATCCTCGTTTCTCCTACTTTAGTATGCATGTAATTGCTTACTTTGGTGTGTGAAAATGTTATGTGTGTAGTCACTTGTGTAATTTTATGCTTGATTTGGTTATGCAATGCTGTCTTTTTAAGTGTATATGCTGATGCTCTGTAGACAGAGCGTAGATGTTGTGCGGACAAACAAAATCACATCGCACACGGACTAAACAATGGAACCCGTCGGTGATGTTTTCGTCAATCACTCACAATTGTATACCAGCAATCGTTTTCTCACAACACACATGGCTTGTTAGCAGTAATCGCCTGTGTTGCCATCGGTCTTCGCATACGTTTCCGATTATAGACCTGTTTGCCTCGTATCACACACATCTTGTTCATTTGAACCATTTTTGTTCTCATGTCTCAATGCAAACAGTTCATCCGAGTGAACCGCATGTCATATATCGCACACACCTTTGATCTAGCTGACCATTTCTTTTGTGTTGCCTAATCACAAACAATTCATCCGAGTGAACCGTATGTTGTACATCGCACACACCTTCATCTGGCTGCCCGTTTCTTTTGTTCCTCCTCCTCGCAAACAGTTAATTGAGTTGAACTGTAGGCCCTACATCGCACACGCGACTAAATTCTGAACCGTGTTTGCTGCATCCTCCATCGCAAACGTTTTGCACCTTTTTTGACGGTTTTTTACACCACGTTTGCGATTATGGCATCGCACACAGTTTCGTCGAAGGGGCTCTGATCGTAGTGTCGCGTTAGCAGCATCTTGTAGTAGTGGTAGAGGAGAAATTTAAGAATCTGATCTCATGCTTAAGCACATATCAAAGGACATACCTCTTTGAAAAAGGAGGGGGCTCGACCGCGCTCCCGGTTTCCTTTCGTTTTGAGCGATCTCCCTACGTAGAGGCCGCTCTCGAGGGAGTGCGGCTTGCCGATCGCTGATCCTATGAAGTATAGTTTAGTGTAATGGATGAGGTGCAAGTAGGGCCTTCTTTTTTGAGGAAGATTTTTGAATACTTACAATGGAGAAAGGGTAAAGGCGGGGGTAGTCGGCCGTAATATCCACTTTCGAGCCGTCAAGGCTCGCCTGATAAAATACTCCATCATCAAACTATATATATATATCCGGATCCTCGTAGAAGTCAGGGTCTTCATTGCGAGCATAATCCTCTGGCTGTGGGGGGGAAATGAATGTTCTCTACCACCTTCCTCCATGACTGCTTTAAGACAACAAGAACAATTTGATTAGCATGCCTCGATAACGAGGAAGAACAAGTGCTGATAATCAAAACTTACCCATTCGATGGGGTTGTACATGGAAAAACCTTCCCAGCAATTTAAACAAAGAAAATCTTATTTCTCCCCATTATAAAGATCGACCAAGATTATGGCTAGTTCGGCTGGGGTATCCGAGCCCTTGCGTCGTCCTCTCCGTTGTAACAACATAAAGGGGCCACTCTGGACTGGAGAGGCCGAATACATCGCTTTATCACGATGGCCATGACTTCAATTATCGAGAGCTCAGAATGAGCAAGTAATCTGACCTTGCTGACCAACCTCTTCACTTCCGCACTGTCTTCCTCCTTGGGACTCGGGGGCGCCAATTGAGGTGTTTCTTCAAAGGAGCACCGGAGAATTCAGGCAGACCATGCCGAACTGGGTCCGGAAGGGGAACATCCTCAATGTAAAACCATTCCGAAGACCATTCTTGAGATACTTCCTTGGGAGTTCCGATGAGGTAGCCCGATCTGGCTATGCGCTATACTTCGGCGCCGCCCACTTCAAATATGGAACCTCCTCGATGACGAGGAACAAGGCAAAAGAACTTTCTCCATAGTTCAAAATGAGCCTCACAGCCCAGAAACAATTCACAAAAAGTGACAAAGCCCGAGATGTGCAGAATAGAACCTGGAGTGAGACTATGCAGCCGGATGCCATAGAACTCTAACAGGCCCTGAAGAAAGGGGTGGATCGGGAATCCTAAGCCCCGTAGAAGAAATGAAATGAAGCGCACACTCTCCTCCTTGTTAGGGTTGGGGAAATTTTCTGCTAGCACATCATTGCCAATCGAGGCCAATCCCGCTCGCATAGAGACTAGATCTGCAAGAGGGAGATATCCCTGCATGTAAAGTCGACTCAACTGAAGATGAGACACTGAGCAGCTCCACCAATCACCCTCTTGAGGTCCATGAGGGTGCGAAGAAGAACTAGGAGCGCTGGCCATGTTTTGAAGTTTTTCGTGGCTGGTCCTAATGTTCTCTACATGATGTGGATAGCATTTGGGGATCTAACCTCTTTATATAGGCGGTGTCCCTGTGTGGTCAGGGGCGTGTTTGTAAGAACTTATTATGGACCATTTGCATTCGCCCGGCGCATGGAAATCGAGGCCGCGACAAGGAAGGAGTCATAAAGGCAAACGAGAAGGTTGGGGCCGGATTGTTATCCGTCCGAGGTATGATGAAGAACCTGCCTTGCAAAAGCTAAAGACATAAGCCGGATACTACATCGTCATTAAAGGCAAGTTCGGGGGCAACTGAGGGAGTCCTGGATTAGGGCATCCTAGGGTGCACGGCCTATTCAACATGGGCCGCACTGATGGGCCGTGAAGATAAAAACTGAAGATCATGCCCTTGTCCGGGTAGGACTCCTATATGCGGGAACGGCAAGTTTTATTTAAAGGAAATATGCCCTAGAGGCAATAATATAGTTATTATTTATTTCGTTATATCATGATAAACGTTTCTTATTCATGCTAGAATTGTATTAACCGGAAACATGATACATGTGTGAATACATAGACAAACAGAGTGTCACTACTATGCCTCTACTTGACTAGCTCGTTAATCAAAGATGGTTATGTTTCCTAGCCATAGACAAAGAGTTGTCATTTGATTAACGGGATCACATCATTAGGAGAATGATGTGATTGACTTGACCCATTCCGTTAGCTTAGCACTTGATCGTTTAGTATGTTGCTATTGCTTTCTTCATGACTTATACATGTTCCTATGACTATGAGATTATGCAACTCCCGTTTATCAGAGGAACACTTTGTGTACTACCAAACATCACAGCGTAACTAGGTGATTATAAAGGTGCTCTACAGGTGTCTCCAAAGGTACTTGTTGAGTTGGCGTATTTCGAGATTAGGATTTGTCACTCCGATTGTCGGAGAGGTATCTCTGGGCCCACTCGGTAATGCACATCACTATAAGCCTTGCAAGCATTGCAACTAATAAGTTAGTTGTAGGATGATGTATTACAGAACAAGTAAAGAGACTAGCCGGTAACGAGACTGAACAAGGTATTGAGATACCGACGATCGAATCTCGGGCAAGTAACATACCGATGACAAAGGGAACAACATATGTTGTTATGCGGTTTGACCGATAAAGATCTTCGTAGAATATGTGGGAGCCAATATGAGCATCCAGGTTCCTCTATTGGTTATTGACCGGAGACGTGTCTCGGTCATGTCTACATAGTTCTCGAACCCGTAGGGTCCGCACGCTTAAAGTTCGATGACGGTTATATTATGAGTTTATGAGTTTTGATGTACCGAAGGTAGTTCGGAGTCCCGAATGTGATCACGGACATGACGAGGAGTCTCGAAATGGTCGAGACATAAAGATCGATATATTGGACGACTATGTTCGGACACCGGAATGGCTTCGGGGAGTTTCGAGCATATACCGGAGTACCGGGGGGTTACCGGAACCCCCCGGGGAGACTAATGGGCCTATTGGTCCCTAGTGGAGAAGAGGAGGGGCGGCCAAGGGCAGCCGCGCACCCCCTCCCTGAAGGAAATATGCCCTAGAGGCAATAATAAAGTTATTATTTATTTCCTTATATCATGATAAATGTTTATTATTCATGATAAAATTGTATTAACCGGAAACATAATGCATGTGTGAATACATAGACAAACAGAGTGTCACTAGTATGCCTCTACTTGACTAGCTCGTTGATCGAAGATGGTCATGTTTCCTAACCATAGACATGAGTTGTCATTTGATTAACGGGATCACATCATTAGGAGAATGATGTGATTGACTTGACCCATTCCGTTAGCTTAGCACTTGATCGTTTAGTTTGTTGCTATTGCTTTGTTCATAACTTGTACATGTTCCTATGACTATGAGATTATGCAACTCCCGTTTATCGGAGGAACACTTTGTGTGCTACCAAACGTCACAACGTAACTGGGTGATAATAAAGGTGCTCTACAGGTGTCTCCGAAGGTACTTGTTGGGTTGGCATATTTCGAGATTAGGATTTGTCACTCTGATTGTCGGAGAGGTATCTCTGGGCCCTCTCGGTAATGCACATCACTCAAGCCTTGCAAGCATTTCAACTAATAAGTTAGTTGCGGGATGATGTATTACGGAACGAGTAAAGAGACTTGCCAGTAACGAGATTGAACTAGGTATTAAGATACCGACGATCGAATCTCGGGCAAGTAACATACCGATGACAAAGGGAACAACGTATGTTGTTATGCGGTCTGACCGATAAAGATCTTCATAGAATATGTAGGAGCCAATATGAGCATCCAGGTTCCGCTATTGGTTATTGACCGGAGACGTGTCTCGGTCATGTCTACATAGTTCTCGAACCCGTAGGGTTCACACGCTTAAAGTTCGGTGATGATCATAATTAGGGTTTTTGTGTTTTGATGTACCGAAGGTTGTTCGGAGTCCCGGATGTGATCACGGACATGACGAGGAGTCTCAAAATGGTCGAGACATAAAGATTGATATATTGGAAGCCTATATTTGGATATCGGAAACGTTCCGGGTGAAATCGGGGTTTTACCGGAGTACCGGGGGGTTACCGGAACCCCCCCGGGGGTTATTGGGCCTACATGGGCCATAAGGGAGAAGAGGAGGGCAGGCCGCGCGCCCCCTCCCCCCTAGTCCGAATAGGACAAGGAAGGGGGGGCGGCGCCCCCCTTTCCTCTTTCTCCCTTCCCCCTTCCTTTTCCAACAAGGCAAGAGGGGGAGTCCTACTCCCGGTGGGAGTAGGACTCCACCAGGCGCACCCCTAGGGCCGGCCGCACCTCCCCCTCTCCCTCCTTTATATACGGGGGCAAGGGGGCACCCCAGGACACACAAGTTGATCAGTTGATCTCTCGCAGCCGTGTGCGGTGCCCCCTCCACCATATTCCACCTCGGTCATATCGTAGTAGTGCTTAGGTGAAGCCCTGCGTCGATAGCAACATCATCACCGTCACCACGCTGTCGTGCTGACAGAACTCTCCCATGAAGCTCTGCTGGATCGGAGTTCGCGGGACGTCATCGAGCTGAACGTGTGCTGAAATCGGAGGTACCGTGCATTTGGTACTTGGATCGGCCGGATCGTGAAGATGTACGACTACATCAACCGCGTTGTGCTAACGCTTCCGCTTTCGGTCTACGAGGGTACGTGGACAACACTCTCCCCTCTCGTTGCTATGCATCACCATGATCTTGCGTGTGCATAGGAATTTTTTTGAAATTACTACGTTCCCCAACAGTGGCATCCGAGCCAAGTTTTAGGCGTTGATGTTATATGCACGAGTAGAACACAAGTGAGTTGTGGGCGATATAAGTCATACTGCTTACCATCATGTCATACTTTGGTTCGGTGGTATTGTTGGATGAAGCGGCCTGGACCGACATTACGCGTACGCTTACGCGAGACTGGTTCTACCGACATGCTTTGCACACAGGTGGCTGGTGGGTGTCAGTTTCTCCAACTTTAGTTGAACCGAGTGTGGCTACACCCGGTCCTTGCGAAGGTTAAAACAGCACCAACTTGACAAACTATCGTTGTGGTTTTGATGCGTAGGTAAGAACGGTTCTTGCTAATCCCGTAGCAGCCATGTAAAACTTGCTACAACAAAGTAGATGACGTCTAACTTGTTTTTGTAGGGCATGTTGTGATGTGATATGGTCAAGACATGATGCTAAATTTTTATTGTATGAGATGATCATGTTTTGTAACCGAGTTATCGGCAACTGGCAGGAGCCATATGGTTGTCGCTTTATTGTATGCAATGCAATTGCGTTGTAATGCTTTACTTTATCACTAAGCGGTAGCGATAGTCGTGGAAGCACAAGATTGGCGAGACGACAACGATGCTACGATGGTGATCAAGGTGTCACGCCGATGACGATGGTGATCATTATGGTGCTTCGGAGATGGAGATCACAAGCACAAGATGATGATGGCCATATCATATCACTTATATTGATTGCATGTGATGTTTATCTTTTATGCATCTTATCTTGCTTTGTTTGACGGTAGCATTATAAGATGATCTCTCACTAAATTTCAAGATAAAAGTGTTCTCCCTGAGTATGCACCATTGCCAAAGTTCATCGTGCCCAGACACCACATGATGATCGGGTGTGATAAGCTCTACGTCCATCTACAACGGGTGCAAGCCAGTTTCGCACACGCAGAATACTCAGGTTAAACTTGACGAGCCTAGCATATGCAGATATGGCCTCGGAACACTAAGACCGAAAGGTCGAGCGTGAATCATATAGTAGATATGATCAACATATTGATGTTCACCATTGAAAGCTACTCCATTTCACATGATGATCGGTTATGGTTTAGTTGATTTGGATCACGTGATCACTTAGAAGATTAGAGGGATGTCTTTCTAAGTGGGAGTTCTTAAGTAATATGATTAATTGAACTTAAATTTATCATGAACTTAGTACCAGATAGTATCTTGCTTGTCTATGTTTGTTTGTAGATAGATGGCCCGTGCTGTTGTTCCGTTGAATTTTAATGCGTTCCTTGAGAAAGCAAAGTTGAAATATGATGGTAGCAATTACACGGACTGGGTCCGTAACTTGAAGATTATCCTCATTGCTGCACAGAAGAATTACGTCCTGGAAGCACCGCTAGGTGCCAGGCCTACTGCTGGAGCAACACCAGATGTTATGAACGTCTTGCAGAGCAAAGCTGATGACTACTCGATAGTTCAGTGTGCCATGCTTTACGGCTTAGAATCGGGACTTCAACGACGTTTTGGACGTCATGGAGCATATGAGATGTTCCAGGAGTTGAAGTTAATATTTCAAGCAAATGCCCGGATTGAGAGATATGAAGTCTCCAATAAGTTCTATAGCTGCAAGATGGAGGAGAATAGTTCTGTCAGTGAACACATACTCAAAATGCCTAGGTATCATAATCACTTGACTCAACTGGGGGTTAATCTTCCTATTGATAGTGTCATTGACAGAGTTCTTCAATCACTGCCACCAAGCTACAAGAGCTTCATGATGAACTATAACATGCAAGGGATGGATAAGACAATTCCCGAGCTCTTCTCAATGCTAAAGGCTGCGGAGGGAGAAATCAAGAAGGAGCATCACGTGTTGATGGTCAACAAGACCCCCAGTTTCAAGAAAAAGGGCAAAGGGAAGAAGAAGGGGAACTTCAAGAAGAACAGTAAGCAACTTGCTGCTCAGGAGAAGAAACCCAAATCTGGACCTAAGCCTGAAACTAAGTGCTTCTACTGCAAGCAGACTGGACACTGGAAGCGGAACTGCCCCAAGTATTTGGCGGATAAGAAGGATGGAAAAGTGAACAAAGGTATATGTGATATACATGTTATTGATGTGTACCTTACTAGAGCTCGCAGTAGCACCTGGGTATTTGATATTGGTTCTGTTGCTAACATTTGCAACTCGAAACAGGGACTACGGATTAAGCGAACACTGGCAAAGGACGAGGTGACGATGCGCGTGGGAAATGGTTCCAAAGTCGATGTGATCGCAGTCGGCATGCTACCTCTACATCTACCTTCGGGATTAGTTTTAGACCTAAATAATTGTTATTTGGTGCCAGCGTTGAGCATGAACATTATATCCGGATCTTGTTTGATGCAAGACGGTTATTCATTTAAATCAGAAAATAATGATTGTTCTATTTATATGAATAATATCTTTTATGGTCATGCACCCTTGAAGAGTGGTCTATTTTTGATGAATCTCGATAGTAGTGATACACATATTGATAATGTTGAATCCAAAAGATGCAGAGTTGATAATGATAGTGCAACTTATTTGTGGCACTGCCGTTTAGGTCATATCGGTGTAAAGCGCATGAAGAAACTCCATACTGATGGACTTTTGGAATCACTTGATTATGAATCACTTGGTACTTGCGAACCGTGCCTCATGGGCAAGATGACTAAAATGCCATTCTCCGGTACTATGGAGAGAGCAACGGATTTGTTGGAAATCATACATACAGATGTATGTGGTCCGATGAATATTGAGGCTCGTGGCGGATATCGTTATTTTCTCACCTTCACAGATAATTTAAGCAGATATGGGTATATCTACTTAATGAAACATAAGTCTGAAACATTTGAAAAGTTCAAAGAATTTCAGAGTGAAGTTGAAAATCATCGTAACAAGAAAATGAAGTTTCTACGATCTGATCGTGGAGGAGAATATTTGAGTTACGAGTTTGGTCTACATTTGAAACAATGCGGAATAGTTTCGCAACTCACGCCACCCGGAACACCACAGCGTAATGGTGTGTCCGAACGTCGAAATCGTACTTTACTAGATATGGTGCGATCTATGATGTCTCTTACAGATTTACCGCTGTCGTTTTGGGGTTATGCTTTAGAGACGGTTGCATTCACGTTAAATAGGGCACCATCGAAATCCGTTGAGATGACACCTTATGAACTATGGTTTGGCAAGAAACCAAAGTTGTCGTTTCTGAAAGTTTGGGGCTGCGATGCTTATGTGAAAAAGCTTCAACCTGATAAGCTCGAACCCAAATCGGAGAAATGTGTCTTCATAGGATACCCAATGGAAACTGTTGGGTACACCTTCTATCATAGATCCGAAGGCAAGACTTTCGTTGCTAAGAATGGATCCTTTCTAGAGAAGGAGTTTCTCTTGAAAGAAGTGAGTGGGAGAAAAGTAGAACTTGATGAGGTAACTGTACCTGCTCCCTTATTGGAAAGTAGTACATCACAGAAACCGGTTTCTGTGACACCTACACCAATTAGTGAGGAAGCTAATGATAATGATCATGAAACTTCAGATCAAGTTACTACCGAACCTGTAGATCAACCAGAGTAAGATCCGCACCAGAGTGGTACGGTAATCCTATCCTGGAAGTCATGCTACTAGATCAGGATGAACCTACGAACTATGAAGAAGCGATGGTGAGCCCAGATTCCACCAAATGGCTAGAAGCCATGAAATCTGAGATGGGATCCATGTATGAGAACAAAGTGTGGACTTTGGTTGACTTGCCCGTTGATCGGCAAGCAATTGAGAATAAATGGATCTTCAAGAAGAAGACTGATGCTGACAGTAATGTTACTATCTACAAAGCTCGAAGGTTTTTGACAAGTTCAAGGGATTGACTACGATGAGACCTTCTCACCTGTAGCGATGCTTAAGTCTGTCCGAATCATGTTAGCAATTGCCGCATTTTATGATTATGAAATTTGGCAAATGGATGTCAAAACTGCATTCCTGAATGGATTTCTGGAAGAAGAGTTGTATATGATGCAACCAGAAAGTTTCTATCGATCCAAAGGGAGCTAACAAAGTGTGCAAGCTCCAGCGATCCATTTATGGACTGGTGCAAGCCTCTCGGAGTTGGAATAAACGCTTTGATAGTGTGATCAAAGCATTTGGTTTTGTAAAGACTTTTGGAGAAGCCTGTGTTTAAAAGAAAGTGAGTGAGAGCTCTGTAGCATTTCTGATATTATACGTGGATGACATATTATTGATTGGAAATGATATAGAATTTTTGGATAGCATAAAGGGATACTTGAATAAGAGTTTTTCAATGAAAGACCTCGGTGAAGCTGCTTACATATTGGGCATTAAGATCTATAGAGATAGATCAAAATGCTTAATTGGACTTTCACAAAGCACATACCTTGACAAAGTTTTGAAAAAGTTCAAAATGGATCAAGCAAAGAAAGGGTTCTTGCCTGTCTTACAAGGTGTGAAGTTGAGTAAGACTCAATGTCCGACCACCGCAGAAGATAGAGAGAAAATGAAAGATGTTCCCCATGCTTCAGCCATAGGCTCTATCATGTATGCAATGCTGTGTACCAGACCTGATGTGTGCCTTGCTATAAGTCTAGCAGGGAGGTACCAAAGTAATCCAGGAGTGGATCACTGGACAGCGGTCAAGAACATCCTGAAATACCTGAAAAGGACTAAGGATATGTTTCTCGTATATGGAGGTGACAAAGAGCTCATCGTAAATGGTTATGTTGATGCAAGCTTTGACACTGATCCGGACGATTCTAAATCGCAAACCAGATACGTGTTTATACTGAACGGTGGAGCTGTCAGTTGGTGCAGTTCTAAACAAAGTGTCGTGGCGGGATCTACATGTGAAGCGGAGTACATAGCTGCTTCGGAAGCAGCAAATGAAGGAGTCTGGATGAAGGAGTTCATATCCAGTCTAGGTGTTATACCTAGTGCATCGGGTCCAATGAAAATCTTTTGTGACAATACTGGTGCAATTGCCTTGGTGAAGGAATCCAGATTTCACAAGAGAACCAAGCACGTCAAGAGACGCTTCAATTCCATTCGGGATTTAGTCCAAGTGCGAGACATAGAAATTTGCAAGATACATACGGATCTGAATGTTGCAGACCCACTGACTAAGCTCTTCCACGAGCAAAACATGATCAGCACCAAGGCTCCATGGGTGTTAGAATCATTACTGTGTAATCTAGATTATTGACTCTAGTGCTAGTGGGAGATTGAAGGAAATATGCCCTAGAGGCAATAATAAAGTTATTATTTATTTCCTTATATCATGATAAATGTTTATTATTCATGCTAGAATTGTATTAACCGGAAACATAATACATGTGTGAATACATAGACAAACAGAGTGTCACTAGTATGCCTCTACTTAACTAGCTCGTTAATCGAAGATGGTTATGTTTCCTAACCATAGACATGAGTTGTCATTTGATTAATGGGATCACATCATTAGGAGAATGATGTGATTGACTTGACCCATTCCATTAGCTTAGCACTTGATCGTTTAGTTTGTTGCTATTGCTTTCTTCATAACTTATACATGTTCCTATGACTATGAGATTATGCAACTCCCGTTTATCGGAGGAACACTTTGTGTGCTACCAAACGTCACAACATAACTGGGTGATTATAAAGGTGCTCTACAGGTGTCTCCGAAGGTACTTGTTGGGTTGGCGTATTTCGAGATTAGGATTTGTCACTCCGATTGTCGGAGAGGTATCTCTGGGTCCTCTCGGTAATGCACATCACTCAAGCCTTGCAAGCATTGCAACTAATAAGTTAATTGCGGGATGATGTATTACAGAACGAGTAAAGAGACTTGCCGGTAACGAGATTGAACTAGGTATTAAGATACCGACGATTGAATCTCGGGCAAGTAACATACCGATGACAAAGGGAACAACGTATGTTGTTATGCGGTCTGACCGATAAAGATCTTCGTAGAATATGTAGGAGCCAATATGAGCATCCAGGTTCCGCTATTGGTTATTTATCGCAGACGTGTCTCGGTCATGTCTACATAGTTCTCGAACCCGTAGGGTCCGCACGCTTAAAGTTCGATGACGATCGTAATTAGGGTTTTTCTATTTTGATGTACCGAAGGTTGTTCGGAGTCCAGGATGTGATCACGGACATGACGAGGAGTCTCGAAATGGTCGAGACATAAAGATTGATATATTGGAAGCCTATATTTGGATATCAGAAACGTTCCGGGTGAAATCAGGATTTTACCGGAGTACCGGGGGTTACCGGAACCACCACCCCCCCCCCCCCGGGGGGGGGGGTTATTGGGCCTACATGGGCCATAAGGGAGAAGAGGAGGGGCGGCCAGGGTAGGCCGCGCGCCCCCTCCCCCCTAGTCCGAATAGGACAAGGAAGGGGGGCGGCGCCCCCCTTTCCTCTTTCTCCCTTCCCCTTCCTTTTCCAACAAGGCAGGAGGGGGGAGTCCTCCTCCCGGTGGGAGTAGGACTCCACCAAGCGCACCCCTAGGGCCGGCCGCACCTCCCCCTCTCCCTCCTTTATATACGGGGGCAAGGGGGCACCCCTGGACACACAAGTTGATCAGTTGATCTCTCCCAGCTATGTGCGGTGCCCCCTCCACCATATTCCACCTCGGTCATATCGTAAAGGTGCTTAGGCGAAGCCCTGCGTCGATAGCAACATCATCACCGTCACCATGCCATCGTGCTGACAAAACTCTCCCGTGAAGCTCTGATGGATCGGAGTTCGTGGGACGTCATCGAGCTGAACGTGTGCTGAACTCAGAGGTGCCGTGCGTTCGGTACTTGGATCGGTCGGATCATGAAGACGTACGACTACATCAACCGCATTGTGCTAACGCTTCCGCTTTCGGTCTACGGGGGTACATGGACAACACTCTCCCCTCTCGTTGCTATGCATCATCATGATCTTGTGTGTGCGTAGGAATTTTTTTTGAAATTACTACGTTCCCCAACACTCCCCCCCCCCAGTCCGAATTGGACAAGGAGGGGGGCGGCGCCCCAGTCGGTGTCAAAACCGGCGGATCTCGGGTAGGGGGTCCCGAACTGTGCGTCTAGGCCAGATGGTAACAGGAGGCAGGGGACACAATGTTTTACCCAGGTTCGGGCCCTCTTGATGGCGGTAAAACCCTACGTCCTGCTTGATTAATATTGATGATATGAGTAGTACAAGAGTAGATCTACCACGAGATCAGAGAGGCTAAACCCTAGAAGCTAGCCTATGGTATGATTGTATGTTGTCCTATGGACTAAAACCCTCCGGTTTATATAGACACCAGAGAGATTAGGGTTACACAAGGTCGGTTACAAAGGAGGAGATATACATATCCGTATTGCCTAGCTTGCCTTCCACGCCAAGTACAGTAACATCCGGACACGAGACGAAGTCTTCAATCTTGTATCTTCATAGTCCAATAGTCCGGCCAAAGGATATAGTCCAGCTGTCCGGAGACCCCCTAATCCAGGACTCCCTCAGTAGCCCCGAATCAGGCTTCAATGACGATGAGTCCGGCGCGCAGTGTTGTCTTCGGCATTGCAAGGCGGGTTCTTCTCCAACTTTCAAGTGTTCGTAAGAAGTTTCCGACTCCATAAATGTTGAACCTATTGGCTTCTATGCCCAATAAGGGTTATCTCCGACGCGTTGAATGAATACGTGGCGCCAGGGCATTTTTACATTCGCCCCCCTAGCCAGATAAATAATTGGCTATTAAAGGGATGGGGATTCTTAGATCCAATCCATATCATCCTCCCCCAGCGAGAATTCATCAGAGCGTGCTTCGAAAAGATCCATTCCAGCATGGCCGACCTCCGCAGCTCCTCCTCCCGCCCCCGTAGCCCTAAGCCCGGTTATTGGGAGAGGTGTTCAGTCCCGCACAGTCGATTAGTCGAGCTGCAAACTAAGGGATTTCTCCCTCCAGTGTACATGGTGCCCGTTCGAGCCAGGCTCGCCACCTACAATGGCGGGGAGCAAGCGGAGAACTTTCCCTGTCCCTCCATGGGGGAACGGGTTTGCCTTGTTCCTTACTTACTAAGGGGACTCGAATTCCCAATGTCAGGACCCCGATTCCAAGTCACATCGATCTAGCCGGTAACACTTCATATCACTTTGCGGCCTCATGCACGGTATTCCCACGGGTGTCGCCTTACCATGGCCTGGGACCGTTTGCGCCTTTTGGCTCACGTATATGATAGTGTCGCTAGCATCCATATGACAGGGGACCCGGGCCGACATGGCTAGTCGTGAAACCAAAGCGGCACCAACATATGGGGACAGGCATACATGAATCACATCGAGCATGTCGGTCAGCAACGTGTGAATCCGGGCTGTAGCACTAGGCTAACAGGACTCCGGGAACCCGGGCTATAGCAGGCTAGGCAGGACTCCGGATATCACCGCGTGACATTTCCCCGAGGGGATAGACACAAGAACCAAGTGAAACACATGCCGGCCAGTCAAGTGTCCTGAGCAGTAGTGCTGGGCTAGCAGGACTCCGATGAACCGGGCTGTAGCGGACTACTATGGCTCATGGAAGCACTAGACTACATTTCCCCATAAGAGAGGCTGCCAAGGATAAACAACTAGATTGTCGGATCCCACACATACCAAGAATTTCAATCATACACACAATATGCTCGATATGTGTAAATACAACATGGCATCACAACATAACTCTACGACTCAAATATTTATTCATTAGGCTCCGAGGAGCGAGATATTACAAACATGGGTCTCATGACCCAACAATCATAGCATACAAATCAAAGCACATGCGGAAGCTTAACATGTCTGAGTACAGACATCTACAAATGAAAAAGGCTGAGAAGCCTGACTATCTACCAGATCCTGCCGAGGGCACAAGATCATAGCTGAGGTATCAAGCTAAACATCGAAGTCCAGCGAAACTACTAGCGAGACTGAAGTCTCTCTACAAAACATAAATTAAGCAAACATGAGTACAAAAATACTCAGCAAGACTTACATCAGAACTAGCTACATATGCATCGATATCAACAAGGGGGTGGTGGAGTTTAACTGCAGCAAGCCAGCTTTGACTTGGTGGCTATCTTAAACTACGACTGCAAGTAACTCTTTTGAGGTGGCGCACACGAGTCCACATATTCACCATATCAATACACCACTATGGCTCCGCTCCCGTCTCCCTATGAGAACGCCATCCATAGCACTCATGCTTATCTTGCGCATTTTAGAGTATCCACTTTGACTTCTCTATGAACTGTTATAGGCAACCCAGAAGTCCTTTACCGCGGACGCGGCTATTCGAATAGTTTTATACCCTGCAGGGGTGTACTTCGTCACACATGTTTCCACCACTTAGCATCTGCACACGACATGTGCTCGGCAGACTTCAAACGAAAGCCGACGTGGGTGTAGACCACGACCTGACTAACCGCACAAGTCTCTAGTCCAGGTTTATCGCCTATTCGGGTTCCATCCGCGAGGAGATCCGGCCGGAGTTTCGCTCACAGCCCCAAACGATGTGTGCAGGGTTCCCGAGACACCAAACGGGCGCCTGGTACACCGTGCCACGGTGTATCTACCGCATCATAGCCCACCCCTAGGGTCAACGCTATGCACAGCCGCCAACACATATCCTATAAACACCAGAAACTAGTTGCAACTCCTAGACAGAGGACGAGAGGGGTCAGTAAGTCGAGCGGGGTCATATTTCAGGGCCCAATGTGTGCTAGTAGCTGTTTATGGATCACAAACACAGAACTCAGTTCCTGAGAACGGTTTCAATGAGACAACCCACCATGTACTCCTACATGGCCTCTCACTGCTACCTTTACCAAATCGTGTTCACACACTTAGCTCACACACAGTAGGACATGTTCACAACTTTGCAATTCATCCCCGATGAATCAGACCTGACACAACTCTAAGCAATAGAAGGCATGACAAGCAAACATGAATGAGTAGGCACATCAGGGCTCAAACAACTCCTACTCATGCTAGTGGGTTTCATCTATTTACTATGGCAATGACAGGTCATGCAAAGGAAAGGGGTTCAACTACCGCAGCATGTAACAGTTGAATCGTTGTTGTCCTAATGCAGTAAAAGAGAGCAGGAGTGAGAGAGTGGGTTTGTATCGGAATGAACAAGGGGGTTTTGCTTGCCTGGCACTTCTGAAGATAGTATAATTCTTCATCGGTGTCATCGAACTCATCGTCGAAACCACGTCTATCAAGAGGGGACAAATACCGGCAACAGAGAAGGAAAACACAATCAATGCAATGCACAATATGGTGCATGATCATGACATGTCAATATGATGTGTTTTGAGCTAATGCAACTAGCAACATGTTAAATGGAGTTGGTTTGAACCTTAGGTTCAAATTCAAACTCCATATGTGAGGGTTTAAATGCCAGCCATAAGTTGTTCCAACATGCATGAAAACAGTACAGATGGATAGATTGGATTTTTCTGATCATTTTTCATATATAATTTATTTGATTTGGAGCTACGGTTGATTTACTATGAATTTTAGAAGTTTTGCTAATTTTCTGGAATTTTCTGAATTATTTTAAATCCAGAAAACCATTACTGCATCAGCATGACAACAACATTGTGTCAGTAGGTCAACTGGGTTGACTCAGGTCAAACTTGATGCATGGGACCCAACAGTCAGTGTCTTAGGGCTGGTTAGGGTCACAGACATGTGGGCCCAGTCAATAGCCACGTCAGCTTGGTCAAAGCTGACACGTGGGCCCACATTGGTTAGGTTAAAAGTAAACAGGGGTTACCCCATGGTTAAGTTGAGTGGTGGGCCTGCCTGTCAGTGACACAGGGTGAGGTTAACGCGGTAATTAACCTCAGGCTAATGACGCCAAGTCAGCTCGCCGGCGTTTAGCCGTCGGTGTCACAAACCGCGGCGGAGACGCGTCGGGTTCGTGCTACAGAGCATCGTTTAGGCTGCGGTTGGGTTCTACGGCAAGCTGGAGGTGCGCCGCATCCAGTGGTGCAGGCGGTTGGGTGCGGGGAGGCCGGGAACAACGGCGACGACGACAACCGCGGTGGCCGGAGTTCGGACCTCGGCGAAAAAGGCATTGCAGGGCACGGCAGGAGCAACTGGAGGGGGTTTTGGGCTTCTGGTATTGCGTTGAGCACAGCTGTGCGCTCGGTTGTAGCTCGAGGTGACGGTGGCCACGTCGGCAACATGGCCGGCGGAGCCGAGCTCGCGGCTCCGGTGGAATCGGTGGCTACAGGACATGAATGAGCTCGCGGAGGAGGGGGAAAGACGCAGCAGCTCACAGCGAGTTGAACGAAGGCCTCGGCGTGCTCGGGGAGGGGTTGGTGATGACGGAAGGTCGGTGGCGATCTCCGGCGGCAGAGGAGGAAGAAGACGAGGTAGCCGGCGATGCGGGGCGCCTGGCGTCGCGTGGCTCCTCGTATATGGTGAATACGACGCTGCGGTTCTTCTGGGCGGGTCGGTAGGGCGAGGGAGGGCCAGTGGCCACGGTGGCAGTGGACGGCGGCGACGAGCTCGTTCGGCCGAGCTCGAGATCGAGCGGGGAGAAGGGGGAGAGTGACCAGAGGAGAAGGGGGTCGGTTCGGGGCTTCGTCCACGTCTCCTGGGCGTCGCGAGAAGGGTCGGGAAAGGAGGAAGCAGACAGGGAGGTGGCCATGGCGATCGCGCGCACGTCGACACGCCTCTGCCAGTAGGCAGAGGTTGAAGAGCGGTGCCCCTGGTGGGCTGGGCCGCCAAGTGGACAGGCCAGGTGGGCTGCCCAGGTGAGCACTCTCTCTCTGTTTTCCTATTTGTTTCCTCTTTTCTAATTTTTGCAGTTTGTTTTTGATTTAGTTTTAACACCAAATCAATTTTAAACTTCATGAAAATAATTGTGTGAACTAAATGGACTTATCCAAAGCCACGCAACAATTTTTCAGAATTATTGAACATATATTTATTATATAATAAATATAGATCCAATTCAAATATTTATTGGATTAATTCAAATGGCCAAAATAAATGTTTCTGAGCTCCTAAAAATATTGGTTTGTATTTTTCCTCTTGCTAATATTTTTATAGAATACCAGGGGCATTTTCTTGGACTCATTAGAGAAGATTTTAAAGTTGGTTATTTTTGAACTGATTTCTGAGGGTTTCAACAAACCTCAATTCAACTTTCAGAAATTTTAGACATGATGCATGAGTGCAGATGCAACTATTTCACTCAGGTATTCTAGGGTTGTGACACCCAATCCATCCGTTCCTCCGCGGGCTCCTAGAGTTCTACGGCCTCCAACTACACAATCTCACCCCTGCCTCCATCCTACACATCGCCGGCTATGTTGCTCTCTGCGAGTTGTTCCTAGGCTGCGAGGCTCACTTCGAGCTGTGGAAAAGGCTATTCTGCCTTGTCCCTCGCACACATAGGGAATCACTTTATCAAGTGGGCGGAGCCGAAATATGGCGCATCGCCGATACCGGATACCTGTCCGGTACCCCGAAGAAGTCGTCCGAAGACTGGCCTTCGGAATGGTTTTATATGGAGGACGTCCCTCTTCCGGACCCTGTTCGGCGGGGTCTACCCGAGTTCAACAATGCTCCTCTGAAGAAGTGCCAAAGTTGGCGCCCACAGAGCCCCCAGGCGGAAGACAACGGAGAAGTCCTCTATCTGATGAACCGGATCAAAGCACTAGCTCGATCCGGATTGACAATAATCGAAGTTGTGTCGATTTGCATAATGCGGGGAGTGCAGCCATTCCAATATCGTGGGCACCCCTTCTGGTGTTATAACGGGGCGGATGACGCCACCCGCTGCGGGCGTAAGGGTCCGGACATTGCTGCCGCTCTAGCGAAGATTCTGTCCGAACTGTTCAAGGGCGAGGAAGAGGAGTTCACCCGCATTAAGCCACGGGATGGATTCTCTATGTACAATCCTCCAAGCTGGGTAAGTTATATTTCCCTGCTCCCATTTTTCCTGCATTCTTAGTCGTAAGTATTCACCTTGCCACCTTGCGGCAGGAACTGCGAAAAGCCATAAAGGAGGTCAGCAGTCCTTCTCCACAACCAGAGGACCCTGACCGGGCCATCGACTCCGGACTCGAAGAAGATCCGGTTATCTCTGTGGAACTGATAGACCGGCAGTTCTATCAGTTAAGCCGTGACGATGCCCCGGTGGCCATTACGGCCGACTATCCCGGACTGCTCCCTGCATCGCGGGTAAGAAAAATCAAAATGTCCCAACTCCGAAACTAGGATCCCCTTTTAGGCTCTTCACCCACCATATATACATGGCATCTTTTATAGGGATGGCATTCGGGACGCCCTGCCGAACCCGCGGCAACTCGTCAACAAGAGGTGCCGAGGCCGGGTAGGCCAAAAAGGAAGGCGGCCAGGACGGAGATGCCGGTGCAAAGGTATAGGAAAAGCCCTGCTCCGTGGTTGTCGTCTTTCTCAAAATGTAATGACGCCCGCATTTCTTTAATAGAAAGAACGCTCGCCGGAATATGTCCGGCGATGCTGCCAATCAAGCTTCCACCAGTCGGGTGCCAGGACTGGACATAGAGGCAGAAAGCGATATGGGAAGGCGCCAGATAATCCCCCGACAGAGGATGCGGATAGATTGTCCGCCACAAACTCAGAAGTGGAAAGCGCCATGAATCATAGGCGCCGCTGGGCCGTACTCCGCGATGCTTGTTTCTCACCAGAGGCGTTCGACGCCTTCAATTCTGGAGAGGCGTACCTCCGTGCTGCTCAAGATGGTCTAGCCAGAGCCACAGATCAGTATGTAAAGGATGTACGGGTGAGTAAATCTGATGATTTATATGTATCAGTAGCCCCTGAGACTTGAAACAGTTAGCAGAACTGATTTAAGGATCATCTATAATGTGCAGGTTCTTACAGAGAAGAATACTAGGTTGTCCCAGGATCTGGAGGAATGCAAGACCCAACTGGGGGCCGCTCTTGCCTCATTGCAGGAACAGAAAAAGCCTGCCGCTGGTAATATTTACTTTCAAGAATGGTGGTTACCATATAGTGTGCGGCGTGTCTGCAGATCAAACAATTGATTCTGCAGATGAGTCCGGAGAAAGTCCGGGGGACCAGCATGTTATGCGACAGCTAGAGGCTGGCAAACCCGTGCTGAGTAAGGTTGTGCTGGAGAAAAACAGTCTCCAAGATGCCAATGTTAAGCTGAACGTTGAACTAAAAGACGTTCGGTGCCAGCTTGCGGACTCCGAGAAGGAGAATAAGCGGCTTCGGCGCGGCATTTTTAGTAAGTTCTTGAACGAATCCTACTAAAGGAGTTCGGCGAAGAAGTCGACTAACAGTGTTATGTCTGTAGGTATGCTGACGGGTCGTCCTGCGGAGGAAATGCCCGGGTCTGCAGGCGATCTTCTGTCCGAGCTGTCACATCTGCACGAACAAGTTCGGCAGGTGATGCAAGGTGTTGCCCAGGCTTTGTGGCCATCTGTCTCCTTGCCAGAGGGCGTTGCAGAGCTTACGGAGAAGCTCAAGGGATCACGGCGGCGCCTCCGATTATAGAAGATATCGGCCTGCCGACAGGGTGCCAGAGAGGCCTGGGCCATGGTGAAGACTCGGTATACCAAGGCCGACCCAAATCACATGGCCGAGGTCGGACCTATGGGGCCCGGCGGAAAAGAGATTCCCGTTAGCTTAGTTTATGGGCAAGTAGAATTAGCCGCAAAGTATTCCCAACAGGATTGTAAGCTAGACCACCTGTTGGATGGTATAGAGGAGGAGTTTAGTCAGTCTGCATGACTATGTAATTAAAGTGACATGTATAATGCCTTCTAGCCGGATTGTAGATCTTTTGTCGTTGCGGACCTTTTCGCTTCAACCTCCGGGCCCGATAGTCCGGAGTGAATCCGAATACCCGCTCAGTTATATAAGAACTGGGGTATGCGTGGAGACCAGGCGTAGGGGTCATTAGTGCTTTATCAGACAAGTGCCCAACTAGTTATGTTATATTACATGGGTAGTAAGAAACATCTTCCAGGGAGAATAGTTCCGTTAAGGGTTCCTTTCCCTGGGTAAGCATGCCCTAAAGTGCATGTCCGGACTGCGATAAGAAACACAGAAAAAACATCTGGGGGCAGATATGGATAATAAATAAAAGTCATCTTTTGTTCATCGACCGAATATTCCCTTAAGAATGCTAGCTTTCGGCTTCACCCAGTCTGAGGTACACATCCGGCTGACCGGACAGTAACAATCGCAGAGGTGCTCCCCTTATGCCCTAGCCGAATTAAAGGGAACGTAGGGCATAAATACAAGAGCCAGGCAACCCAGCTTGGCCAAAACTTAAGTCATATCAATGCATATAATGGTGAAAAAAGGTACATGCGGAAGTAGAACACATGTGTTGGGCATGAAGCCCGGATAAATAATTTAAGCTTCTGTGAAGGAAGCCCCCGGGTATGAAGAGTGCGGCTAGCGCATCTGTAATGTGCAAACAGGGCACAAGGTGACCCTTGAAGGCCTAGAGAAATAAGACAAGAAAGAAAGAAAGGAAAACAAGACAGATAATGTATTTGTGAAAAAATGGACAAAGGGAGGGGACTAACATAGAGTCCGGTGCTAGGCGTAGAATCTTCGGAGGCTGGCCGCGTTCCATGGGTTTGGCTCAAGTCGACTAGTCGATGCATCCCGCAGTCGGTACGCTCCACCGGTCAGAACTTGGTCAATAATGACGGGACCTTCCCATTTGGTCTCGAGCTTGTTCTTTTTCCTATCCGGCAGGCGTAGAACTAGTTCGCCAACGTTATAAGTTTTGGCCCATACTTCTCTGCTTTGGTATTTGCGAGCCTGTTGCTGGTAATAGGGGTGGACTAACGAGTAGCTCGGCTCATTAAGCTCGTACTCGTTAAGCTCGCGCTCTTTAAGGCTCGGCTCGTTAAGCTCGTTAAGATTAACGAGCAGAAAACCCTGCTCGGCTCGGCTCGTTTGAAGCTCGTTAAGATCGTGAGCACTCGCGAGCGCTCGTTAACAGATTATAATGTGTTACGATATACATGATGAATGTGTAGGTATGGTTTTCAAGATGAAATGTGGTGACTACAAAAAGAAATGAAGTAGTTTGTTGCCTCATATGTCGATTAAATTAAATAAATGGGCTGAGGTGCTATAAAAAGTTTGTCACATAAGATGAAAATATGTATTGTGTTGTTACTAAAGAGCTTAACGAGCTACTCGTGAAACTCGTTAGCTTGCTCGTTAAGCTCGTTAAGCTTAACGAGCTAAAATCAATGATTGGCTCTGTTCATTAAAAAGCGAGCTACGAGCTTAACGAGCCGAACTTCCGAGCGCTCATTAAGCTCGCGAGCTACGAGCTTTTGGTCCAGCCCTAGCTGGTAAAATGCGGAACGGGCTTTGGCTACGTCGCGCTCCTCCTCCAAGGTGTCCAGACTGTCCTGCCGATCGAGCTCGGCTTCTCTTTCTTCGTACATGCGCACTCTAGGTGAGTCATGAATTATGTCACAGGGCAAGACTGCCTCTGCGCCGTACACCATAAAGAAGGGTGTATATCCGGTACTACGATTCGGCGTGGTCCGCAGCCCCCAGAGTACGGAGTCGAGCTCCTCTACCCAGTGCGTGTTAGACTCCGTTAAGGAATGCACTAATCTAGGTTTAATGCCGCTCATTATAAGACCGTTTGCTCGCTCGACTTGACCGTTGGTTCGTGGGTGATAGACTGAGGCATAATCGAGTTTGATGCCCATTTTGCTGCACCAGAGTTTTACCTCGTCGGCCGTGAAGTTCGTGCCATTATCAGTGATGATGCTGTGGGGGACGCCATAACGGTGTACAACCCCGGATATGAAATCTATCACCGGTCCGGATTCAGCTGTTTTAACCGGTTTGGCCTCTATCCATTTGGTGAATTTATCCACCATGACCAATAAGTATTTTTTCTTGTGGGTTCCCCCTTTAAGGGGTCCAACCATGTCAAGCCCCCAGACTGCAAAGGGCCATGTAATGGGGATTGTTTGGAGGGTGGTGGGTGGCATGTGGCTTTGATTTGCAAAGAGCTGGCAACCGGCGCAACGTTGGACCAAGTCCTGTGCATCTGCCCGGGCCGTTGGCCAATAGAATCCTGTACAGAAGGCCTTGCTTACAAGAGTCCGGGCTACGGCGTGATGACCGCCGAGTCCGGCATGAATTTCTGCCAAAAGATTCCGCGCTTCCTCTTCGGAGATGCACCTTTGAAGCACTCCGGTAGTGCTTTTCTTGTACAATTCTCCCTCATGGACCCTGTAGGCCTTGGATCGCCGCACTATGCAGCGTGCCTCATTTTGGTCCTCCGGAAGTTCCGGTCTAGTTAGGTAGGCCAGGAATGGTTCTGTCCACGGGGCAATAATGGCCATTATTTCGTGGGCTGAAGGTGTTATTTCGGTGGCGGAGCCTCTGATTGTGTCAGAGAGTTCGGTATCGGGTATTTTGGTCGGGTCTGGACTGTTGTTACCGGTGTCCCCTTCCCATGCTACGGATGGATTGAAGAGCCTTTCCAGAAATATGTTGGGGGGACCGCGTCGCGTTTTGCGCCGATGCGGGCGAGGATATCCGCCGCCTGATTGTTTTCCCGAGACACATGGTGAAATTTGAGTCCCTCGAACCGAGCTGGGATTTTTAGGACGGCATTTCGATAGGCCGCCATTTTCGGATCCTTGGAATCGAAATCTCTGTTTATTTGGGATATTGCGAGGTTTGAATCCCCACGCACCTCCAGGCATTGAATGCCCATGGAGATTGCCATCCGAAGACCATGCAACAGAGCTTCGTATTCGGCTGCATTGTTGGAATCTGTATACAATATTTGCAGTATGTATCGAACGGTATCTCCGGTTGGGGACGTCAGGACGACGCCAGCCCCTAGACCGGTCAACATTTTAGAACCATTGAAGTGCATGATCCAATTGGAGTATGCGCCATACTCTTTAGGGAGTTTGGCCTCCGTCCATTCGGCGACGAAGACGGCCAGTACTTGCGATTTAATGGCTCGGCGAGGTTTGTATGTTATGTCGAATGGGAGGAGCTCAATGGCCCATTTGGCAATCCGGCCCGTAGCGTCGCGGTTGTTGATAATATCATTAAGTGGCACTTCCGAGGCTACTGTAATCGAACACTCTTGAAAGTAGTGTCGCAGTTTCCGCGATGCCATGAATACCGCATATGCTATTTTTTGGTAATGCGGGTACCGTGATTTGCATGGAGTGAGGACAGTGGATACATAGTATACTGGCTTTTGAAGAGGGAATTTGTGTCCGTCCGCTTCCTGTTCGACAACATGCACCGCGCTTACAACTTGATGAGTTGCCGCAATGTACAACATCATTGGTTCGCCGATGTTTGGTGCGGCCAGGATCGGGTTGGTTGCCAGAATGGTCTTTATTTCTTCCAATCCGGCTGTGGCCGCGTCCGTCCACTCGAAGTGTTCGGTGTGCCGAAGGAGGCGATAAAGGGGTAAAGCCTTTTCTCCCAAACGGGAGATGAAGCGGCATCCAGTTAGCTTCTGGATTTGTTTGAGGTCTGTTGGGGTAGCCAACTGTGACAACGCTCGGATTTTGGCCGGATTAGCTTCAATACCTCCACTGGAGACAATGAATCCCAGGAGCTTTCCGGCTGGTACGCCGAAAACGCATTTTTCCGGATTGAGCTTGATGTCATATGTTCGGAGGTTGTCGAATGTGAGCCTCAAGTCATCTATCAAAGAGTCGACGTGTTTGGTTTTGACGACCACATCGTCTACGTATGCCTCTACTGTTTTGCCGATTTGTTTCTCCAGACATGTCTGAATCATGCGCTGATATGTTGCGCCGGCGTTTTTGAGCCCAAAAGGCATTGTGTTAAAACAGAAGGGAACGTATGGTGTGATGAATGTGGTTGCGGCTTGGTCAGACTCCGCCATCTTGATTTGGTGGTAACCGGAGTATGCGTCGAGGAAACACAATGACTCGTGTCCTGCAGTAGCATCAATGATTTGATCGATGCATGGGAGGGGGAAGGGATCCTTTGGGCAAGCTTTATTGAGGTCTTTGAAGTCGACACAAAGGCCTCCAATAACTTGATGAATCCGGCCTCCAATAACTTGACTAGTTCCTCTCCCATGGCCTGTCCCTTAGGTTCAAAGAAACGCCAAAGAGCTTGCTTGACCGGCTTGAATCCCTTTAGGATATTGAGGCTATGCTCGGCCAGCCTGCGTGGGATTCCTGGCATGTCTGAGGGATGCCAGGCGAATATGTCCCAGTTCTCGCGCAGGAACTCTCGTAGTGCGGCGTCCACAGCGGGGCTTAGTTGTGCCCCGATGGAGGCTGTTTTTGTAGGGTCCGTTGGGTGGACTTGGAATTTGACTATTTCATCCGCTGGTTTAAAAGAGGTGGACTTGGATCTCTTGTCGAGTATCACGTCGTCCCTGTCCACTGTGGAGCGTAGCGTAGTTAATTCCTCGGCCGAGAGGGCTTCGGATAGTGCCTCGAGGGCCAATGCGGCTGTTTTGTTTTCGGCGCGGAGTGTTGTGTCTGGATCGCTAGCGAGAGTGATGATTCCGTTGGGCCCGGGCATTTTGAGCTTCATGTACCCGTAATGGGGTACGGCTTGGAAGATTGTGAATGCCTCCCGTCCTAAAAGAGCGTGATAACCACTGCTGAGCGGGGCCACTTGGAATGTAATTTCTTCAGACCTATAATTATCCGGCGTGCCGAATACCACATCTAGTGTGATTTTACCAGCACAGCGTGCTTCCCGACTGGGGATAATTCCTCTAAAGGTTGTGCTACTTTGCTCGATGCGGTTCCAGTCTATTTCCATCTTTTGAAGGGTTTCCTCATAGATGAGGTTTAATCCGCTGCCGCCGTCCATGAGTACTTTGGTGAGTCGAAAGTCGTCCACGATTGGACTGAGGACCAGCGCAGCTGGTGCTCGGGCTGTTCGGAATTTGGGTTCATCACTGGCATTGAAGGTAATAGCCGTGTCACTCCATGGATTTGTTGCTGCTACGTGGCAGATTTCGGCCATGCTACGGAGTGTTCGCTTGCGCCTGTTATTTGACGCAAAGGTCTCGAGCACTGTTAACACCGTATTGTTGTCCACTGGATGGTGCTCCGTGGTATGTGGTGTCGTGGAATTGTCACGGCAGATGTCCTTAGTGTCAGGACTTAGTCGCGAGGCCAACGCATCTATGTGGTAGCTTGAGAGGGGTTGAGCGGGACGAGAGACGCGATGTTTTACCCAGGTTCGGCCCCTCATGATGGAGGTAAAAGCCTACATCCTTCTTCATTGATATTGATGATGATGATCACGGTTACAAGAGTGCTCTATCTTGAGAGCTATTGTCTAAACCTAATTTGTCCAACTTGTGGAACTTGTGAATCTTGTCCCCCTTTGAGGAGCCCTGCCCCTCCTTATATATGTTGGAGGGGCGGGTTACATGTAGAGTCCTATTAGGATTAGGACTAGTCTATCTCTAATACAAACTGGATACAAGTCCGGGTCTTAACTCCTTGTAAGATAAACGTTCCTCATGCCTTTCTTCTTAAACTGGCCCACCATTAAACGTGAACCGGCCTTCTGGGCCTTGGGCCTTGTCATCCGTCTGTCCCGCATGCCGGATCACCAGTGAGTTATAATGACCAGGTGGGTTGTTTGTAAACCGCCAGGTCAGGGCGGGTCGCCAGTAACTCGCCAAGTGTTAGCAGGGTCTTCAGATAAACCGCCAAGTCCGGCCGGGTTAACTTCCGGCCGGTTTACACCGCGGGGTATATCCCCGACATTAGTCCCCAAGTTTAGCTTGGATTTATTCATGGTAAACTTATACCGCAAAATAAACACAAGAACAAATTTGACAGGTTATGCTCCGGGTTAAGAATTTTTGTAAAACGGTACCTGATCGTCCTTAAGTCCTTGTTATTTCCTCCTTCTGGGAAATCCGAGTCAACGAATCAGCTTCATAATCAATTTGCCGACATTGGTTTGTCACCGAGAAATATTGTGAAGAATAACTCCTTTGACTCAGCTCCCAAAGCACCGATTTTCAGAAATATGGGTCTGAAAATACTTATCTGATATTTAGCCGGTTTGAAGATGTAAAACTTGCCGGTTTAATATTACCAAAATGGCCGGTTTATAAATATTGATGGCGCCGGGTCATAATTGTTGTCGACATCGGGTCATGTAATTGATCTTCCTGATTTGCTCAAAACTAATAAAATGAAGATGTTCCTCCTTTATATGCATAATACCTATAGCCCCCAAGTCTTAAGAGGAGAACATAATGATAACTTAAGACTTGCTCCAATAAGTGTTTCAACCTTGAAGAAATCCGGTTTGTTCATCTCAATTATATAAACTAAATACTCCATATATGTAGCGCCCAAGTGCCGGGTTGTCATGCTTGCAGCAACCTGGGACTTGTAATTGCTTATAAAAACTTCAATCAGTGTAGCCCCCAAGGGCCGGGTCATTATGCAATAATGAGCAGGGACTTTGTAAGTATAATCTTGTAAACTTTGAACAGCAACGTGTAGCCCCCAAGGGCCGGCTTAGTAAGATAATACTGAACCGGGACTTGATATATATACTTTAATGAAAATAACATATTATAATGTAGCTTCCATCGTAGGGCTTGAACCCACGTCCACAAGGTTAAGAGCTTTGTGCTTTACCAACTGAGCAATGGATCCTTCAATATTATGGACGAAAACTTGTGTACCTTGAATTGTTGACAGGAGCAATTGGTAGCCCCCAAGTGCCGGCTCATTATAATATGATGAGCCGGGTCTTCAATAAGACTAGTAAAAATGACTTTGCATTAGCCCCCAAGTGTCATGGTGCATGCTTGCAGCGACATGAGACTTGCATGTAATCTCAATTTGAATAATGTAGCCCCCAAGTGCCGGGTTGTAAGCCTGCAGCGACTCAGGACTATTCCTTCCATTGTAGAATAAATCATATCCTTTGATAAAAGAGTAGACATTGCGCTATAGCGACTTTGAAAACCTTAATAATAAAAATCCAGCCATGTTGGCTATTCAAGATAATATAATCCGGTATGAAAACCTTATTCATTCAACATCATAATGAAATTTCAGCCAAGTTTGGCTATTTGAATAATATAACCCAATGATTTATAAGCGCATGATTCCAATGGCGCAATCCAAATATATACTGGCGACTTGTTGTCCAAAGCCAGGCCGGTTTAACAAACCTGTTTCTGCATACAACAAGTTTAAAGTGTCCTGGCGGTTTACCGCCGGACGGGTCATAATACCCAACATATAACTCGGGTTTATAACCAAGGCTGCACTTAAGAATAATCAAATATGAAATATATCATACCTGTGACATTGAATCACATCGTTGGTTTTACCAACTTTTTGTAGTAAGGGTGATAACCCAAATCTTGAGTACTGATAACTCCTTCCATATTGTGCCGGTTTATAATAAAACCGTGCCGGGTTGTGATAAACACCGTGTTACTCCATAAGAGGATGTTAACAACAAGGATCAAACCGGGCAAATAGTCTCCGGATTGACGTGAACTGTGTTCCGTCAATTGATTGGTTAAAAACTTTGTCGGTTTAAAAAACACAATGAAAAGCAAAAAAACCCCTTCAAAGAAAAGTGTGAAGCAAAAGCAACGACAAAAGCAATGATCAAATGGCGTTACCATGGCCAAACACGACCAAGCTCCCGTTAGGTGTAACTATGGTTCTAGTCAGCTAGGTCCCCAAATGAAACCGTGGCATTTATGCCGACCAAATGGCATGGTCATGGTTCGGGTTCGACCAAGCCCCCAAGTGATTCTGTGGCCTTAGGCCGATCAAGAGGCATGACTGGTTCAGACATGACCAAGTCCCCAAGTGATCTGGTGGCTCTCGCCTATCAAGAGGCATGGTATTGGTTCGGACACGACCAATCCTCCAAGTGATATAACACGATGCTTTTAGCAAAGCGAACTCAAGGGGTAAACCGGAGGCCGCTTTAGAGCAACTCCGTGTAACCTCACATGATGTAGAAGACCAGAGACCCCGCTTTATGAAGCAGAAGCCCCCATGTGATCAATAATATGTTAGGCCAGTAAGGCGGGATACCCATGTTTGAACCGCGCATCATGGCAGCAGGTCCTCTTTGGCAATTTTTAACTTTTTGCAAGAGATAAATTCTTCTTGAACCGGGATCTTGAACCGAATATGGAGACCTTCAAAGCTTTGTTGGAGACATCTTTCCCTTGAACCGGATTTTAAACCGGAATCTTCATTTTTAGCCGGAAATTTTCTGACGGCCTTCAAACTCAAACTTGCGAGAAGTTAATTCCCTTTTGAACCGGACATTGTTAAACTGGATTTGAGCGCTTTAGAGCTTTGTAGGAGAATAGATTTTTCTTGAACCGGATTGCAAACCGGAGTCATTTCTGATGACCTGGAACTTCATCGAGTCGGGATTTTATAACTGTCATATACTTTCTAAGCCGGAAATTTTCTGACGGCCTTTAAACTTTCATCAATATAACAGTAGCCTCCTGGACCGGGTTATCTTTCCCTCCATCATCCCGGGGTTCTTAAATTTGCTGAAACTGGCAAGATTCGCTGAGTCATGTCATTGTAACCTCCAAGTCTCAAAGGTGACTCGAGGAGCTGGCTTGAGACTCCCCATATTTGACTGTGATATAAACCGGCATAACTTGTATATCATTGGCGTTGATAGCACGATGTGAATCCATAGAAGGTTGAGGTGACTGCGGCGGGTTGTAAATGATCCCATATGAGCCGTGTCAGCAACTCAGCCAATGGTTTCCTCCAACTGACGATTTGAAGTTAATCAAAACTGTAGTGGCGGCGACTTGTGCGCCTGCCCATTGAACCATCCAGTGCAAACGGCGGTTTGATGATAATTTGTCTCCAATTTGAAAGAAAACCGGGCTACCCAAGCTGTGACTTGCTCATACCCAATAAACAGCTCATGCAGACAGGTGCGGCCCGGTATGTTGATGTAGACCAGGCCGCGAGAGATGGACGACAAAAGCGACCGCAACATCAGAGGCAACTCGGATAGATGAATCGGCTGTGGCATTGTAAACCGGTGCGGACAGGGAAAATCTTCACCGGTGTTGTAAACCGGCACAGACGGGCGGGTTAATCGTGGGTGCGGTCCCGGTGAGTTGAAGTAGTCCGGGCCACAAGGACGGCGTCTTGCACACATATTCTTTGATCATTGTGGCACGGTCATATGCTAGCACATGACAGTAATTACGCAATTCATATATCCATGATCCGGCCATCGGCTTTGTAATGACCAATTGTCCTGCATATAAAATGCAAAGACCAAAGTAATTGCTCTCTGACAAAAACAATATGTGCTAAATTATACTTAGAAGGATATCACCTGATTCGCCCGAACAACAGATGAGTCGGCCGTGGCATTGTAAGCCGGTGCGGACACGTGAACCGCCGTGAGGGCAAATGGACGAGTCGTCCATGGCGTTTTGTAAAGCGGCGCGGGTGGCAATTCAAACATGACGTTGTTTAACCGGTGTAGATGCACGAACAAACACCAATGCAAAAAGTGATGTTGATGCGCCCCCTTAGGCGACACCTTTTCGTAACGGTCCTGCAAAAATATTACAAGACCAAGTAATTGTTCTTTGATAAAAAACAATATGTTTAATAAAACATATTTAGAGAGATATCACCTGATTCGTTCAGACAACGAATGATCCGTTCAACGCGACAGAGGCGGCTCAGACAGAAGAGGCGGCTCAGAACGGCTCAACGTGGCGATTCATCGCGGCGAATCCGGGTCACGGATGTAGGCTCCCGGTCGTGATTGTCTTCCTTTTCTAGTTGTGCCTCCAGTTCAATCCTGGATTCTGCTCGTCCATAAGTCGCCATACGCGCATACGCAGAGGCGAATGGGATGATCCTGCACTCATACACGCCCGTGGGGTAGCAGCAGAAGCGGCGCTTCAAGGCGCAGGGAGGCCAGCTAGAGCTCTCAACAGGTGGAGGCAGCGCTGGGTGTGTGCGTCGGCTCAGCGTTGCGCTGACCCCACGCAGAGTAGTATACTGATTGATTTTTTTTCTTTTACCTGCTACTTATGGCCGGCACGCCTCACGTGATGAGCCATGGCCACTCGGATTTGGCTTCCAAGTAGGTACTAGTAAGTAGCCATTGACTCTTTGCCTTTTTCGTTAGATCCCTATTTGAGTCAGAGTAGTATTCATCATGGATAAGCTGTTACACCCGTCCGAGTCTATCTTGGTTTTGATGATTCAACTCCTTTTTCTGTGATAGTACTTTCCTTAACACGTCTAGAAATCTATTAAAAGCTGCAGCAACTTTCCGGCCAGATGTGACCTTGATCGATTTGTCCACTTGAGCGCTGCAGTGTGTCTTCCTGAAATAAACTGTAGCCTCGATTGACGGCCCCTGGACTTGCAGTGCCGTAGTCAAAAAACTCCTTATCCATCAACTTGCGTCCTGATGAATCACCCAGACTGACTCGGACCCGGCGGAATCACCACGGCGCGTGAGGCAGCCGCACAAGTAACCTTAAAATAATCTCAATCTCAAGCCCATCGCAGCAAAACGCTGCGTCAATCTTGACCAGTGAGCTCATAGTTGATATAAATTTTTCCACGCCCGCTATTGTTGAGCCAGAAAATTGCGAACCTCTTGAATCCTAGAAAAGATCCCTCCAAGAACTTAACACCATCCGTGCGCGGGCCCCATGGTGGGCGCCAACTGTCGTGGAATTGTCACGGCAGATGTCCTTAGTGTCAGGACTTAGTTGCGAGGCCAACGCATCTATGTGGTATCTTGAGAGGGGTTGAGCGGGACGAGAGACGCGATGTTTTACCCAGGTTCGGCCCCTCACGGTGGAGGTAAAAGCCTACATCCTGCTTCATTGATATTGATGATGATGATCACGGTTACAAGAGTGCTTTATCTTGAGAGCTATTGTCTAAACCTAATTTGTCCAACTTGTGGAACTTGTGAATCTTGTCCCCCTTTGAGGAGCCATGCCCCTCCTTATATATGTTGGAGGGGCGGGTTACATGTAGAGTCCTATTAGGATTAGGACTAGTCTATCTCTAATACAAACCGGATACAAGTCCGGGTCTTAACTCCTTGTAAGATAAACGTTCCTCATGCCTTTCTTCTTAAACCGGCCCACCATTAAACGTGAACCGGCCTTCTGGGCCTTGGGCCTTGTCACCCGTCTGTCCCGCATGCCGGATCACCAGTGAGTTATAATGACCAGGTGGGTTGTTTGTAAACCGCCAGGTCAGGGCGGGTCGCCAGTAACTCGCCAAGTGTCAGCAGGGTCTTCAGATAAACCGCCAAGTCCGGCTGGGTTAACTTCCGGCCGGTTTACACCGCGGGGTATATCCCCGACATGTGGGATAAGAAGATCCTCACCACTTTTGGCCACCTGTCGGAGTATCCAACATGCTCTAAGGCTGTGCGTTGGTATTGTATCCGCTGTACTATGAATTTTGCAGGGTCCATTGAGCCATCCTTCCAGTACGGTTCCATACCCTATAGAGGGTTTTTGCTTTTTGGTAGTTGACCCGGGTGTATTGTGATAATGCACCCATTTGTCTCGGACTAGGTTTGTATTCAGGGCCGGATTATCCCAAAAGTTTACTTCGGTTTTCCAGGCACTTTCCATCGCACAGTACTTTCGTACTATGGACTCCAAGTCAGCGAAGCGTGTTATCTCACAGGGATTTATGGCGTTAAGGATTCCCTTGTCCGTGCAATTATTGCAGAAAAATAGGATTGTGTCTTCCTCGCGACAGTCCTTAACCTTGTTCATCGCAAGGAGGAATCTGGCCCAATAGTGATGTACTGTTTCCTGGGGCTCTTTCCTGATGTGGGAAAGATCGCTTATGTTTGGGTGGGTGGGTGGAATTGAATCCGAACCCTCACCTGATCTGGGATCCAGGGGCCGAGGAATTTCCAATTTTGAAAGTTCCGGTTCCGAGGTGTGACCTGATAACCCTGGCCCGCTGCCTGACTCTAGGTTCAGGGATTGGGTGTTGTCCTCGCGTGAAGGGGCGTCCGGCTCGGAGAGCTCGGGAATCCGGACATATTTGGTCCTCGGGATAGAGGAAAGGTCACCGCATTGTTCCTCCACCACTGCAATATGATAGGTGACCGGTGGAGAGTTAATCTCCCTTTGATCGGGTTTAAGCCCAATCCGATCATAGTCCGTAGCGACTCGCAAGGCGGCGATGCGATCCAAGAGCTCGTTTAAGGAGGAGAGCTCCATTGGATCCATCTGTTCAGCGAGTGCCGATTTGACGTGGAGGCTGTTTTCGATGACCCGAGAATTCATCGTCGGCGCGGCGGCCGAACAGGCGGTCATGATGAACCTGCCTAGCCGGAGAGTTTGGCCGACAGCCAAAGCTCCCCCAACAGTAGTACCGTCTTTAAAAACGAGACGAGACATCCTTCCTTCTGGCGACGGCAAAGAGGAACTCTCAATGAAAGCACCAATGTCGGTGTTAAAACCGGCAGATCTCGGGTAGGGGGTCCCGAACTGTTCGTCTAGGCCGGATGGTAACAGGAGGCAGGGGACACAATGTTTTACCCAGGTTCGGGCCCTCTTGATGGAGGTAAAACCCTACGTCCCGCTTGATTAATATTGATGATATGAGTAGTACAAGGGTAGATCTACCACGAGATCAGAGAGGCTAAACCCTAGAAGCTAACCTATGGTATGATTGTATGTTGTCCTACGGACTAAAACCCTCTGGTTTATATAGACACCAGAGAGATTAGGGTTACACAAGGTCGTTTACAAAGGAGGAGATATACATATCCGTATTGCCTAGCTTGCCTTCCACGCCAAGTAGAGTCCCATCCGGACATGAGACGAAGTCTTTAATCTTGTATCTTCATAGTCCAATAGTCCGGCCAAAGGATATAGTCCGACTGTCCGGAGACCCCCTAATCCAGGACTCTCTCAGCCCCCCTTTCCTTTCCCTCTGTCTCTCCTTCCCTCTCCTCTCCTACTCCCACGTGGAAGGGGGGAGTCCTACTCCCGGTGGGAGTAGGACTCCTCATGGGACGCGCCTAGGGTGGCCGGCCCCCTCCCCCTCCTTCACTGCTTTAGATACGGGGAGGGAGGCACCCCTTGGAGACAAAACAATTGATCTCTTGGATCTATTAGCCGTGTGTGGTGCCCCCCTCCACCATAATCCACCTCGATAATATCATAGCGGTGCTTAGGTGAAGCCCTGTGTCGGTAGAACATCATCATCGTCACCATGCCGTCGTGCTGACGGAACTCTCCGTCAAAGCTTGGCTGGATCGGAGTTCAAGGGACGTCATCAAGTTGAACGTGAGCAGAACTTGGAGGTGTCGTGCGTTCGGTACTTGATTGGTCGGATTGTGAATACGTACGACTACATCAACCGCGTTGTGCTAACGCTTCCGCTTTCGGTCTACGAGGGTACGTGGACACACTCTCCCCTCTCGTTGCTATGCATCACCACGATCTTGCGTGTGCGTAGGAAAATTTTGAAATTACTACGTTCCCCAACAGTGGCATCCGAGCCTGGTTTTATGCGTTGATGTTATATGCATGAGTAGAACACAAGTGAGTTGTGGGCAATACAAGTCATACTGCTTACCAGCATGTCACACTTTTGTTTGGCGGTATTGTTGGATGAAGCGGCCCGGACCGACATTACGCGTACGCTTACGCGAGACTAGTTCTACCAACGTGCTTTGCACACAGGTGGCTGGCGGGTGTCAGTTTCTCCAACTTTAGTTGAACCGAGTGTGGCTACGCCCGGTCCTTGAGAAGGTTAAAACAACACTAACTTGACGAACTATCATTGTGGTTTTGATGCGTAGGTAAGAACGGTTCTTGCTCAGCCCGTAGCAGCCACATAAAACTTGTAACAACAAAGTAGAGGACGTCTAACTTGTTTTTGCAGGGCATGTTGTGATGTGATATGGTCAAGACATGATGCTAAATTTTTATTGTATGAGATGATCATGTTTTGTAACCGAGTTATCGGCAACTGGCAGGAGCCATATGGTTGTCGCTTTATTGTATGCAATGCAATTGCGTTGTAATGCTTTACTTTATCACTAAGCGGTAGCGATAGTAGTGGAAGCACAAGATTGGCGAGACGACAACGATGCTATGATGGTGATCAAGGTGTCACGCCGATGACGATGGTGATCATTATGGTGCTTCGGAGATGGAGATCACAAGCACAAGATGATGATGGCCATATCATATCACTTATATTGATTGCATGTGATGTTTATCTTTTATGCATCTTATCTTCCTTTGTTTGACGGTAGCATTATAAGATGATCTCTCACTAAATTTCAAGATAAAAGTGTTCTCCCTGAGTATGCACCATTGCCAAAGTTCGTCGTTCCCAGACACCACGTGATGATCGGGTGTGATAAGCTCTACGTCCATCTACAACGGGGGCAAGCCAGTTTTGCACACGCAGAATACTCGGGTTAAACTTGACGAGCCTAGCATATGCAGATGTGGCCTCGGAACACTGAGACCGAAAGGTCGAGCGTGAATCATATAGTAGATATGATCAACATAGTGATGTTCACCATTGAAAACTACTCCATTTCACGTGATGATCGGTTATGGTTTAGTTGATTTGGATCACGTGATCACTTAGATGATTAGAGGATGTCTATCTAAGTGGGAGTTCTTCAGTAATATGATTAATTGAACTTAAATTTATCATGAACTTAGTACTTGATAGTATTTTGCATGTCTATGTTGTTGTTGTAGATAGATGGCTCGTGTTGTTGTTCCATTGAATTTTAATGCGTTCCTTGAGGAAGCAAAGTTGAAAGATGATGGTAGCAATTACACGGACTGGGTCCATAACTTGAGGATTATCCTCATTGCTGCACAGAAGAATTACGTCCTGGAAGCACCGCTAGGTGCCAAACCTGCTACAGGAGCAACACCAGATGTTATGAACGTCTGG
This sequence comes from Triticum urartu, assembly GCF_003073215.2. Lineage (NCBI taxonomy): Eukaryota > Viridiplantae > Streptophyta > Magnoliopsida > Poales > Poaceae > Triticum > Triticum urartu. Next base: position 515,876,556 of record NC_053027.1, on the reverse strand, counting down.
CAGAGCAAAGCTGATGACTACTCGATAATTCAGTGTGCCATGCTTTACGGCTTAGAACTGGGACTTCAACGACGTTTTGAACATCATGGAGCATATGAGATGTTCCAGGAGTTGAAGTTAATATTTCAAGCAAATGCCCAGATTGAGGGATATGAAGTCTCCAATAAGTTCTATAGCTGCATGATGGAGGAGAATAGTTCTGTCAGTGAGCATATACTCAGAATGTCTGGGTATAACAATCACTTGATTCAACTGGGAGTTAATCTTCCGGATGAAAGCGTCATTGACAGAATTCTTCAATCACTGCCACCAAACCGGAGGAGAATAGTTCTGTCAGTGAACTATAACATCCAAGGGATGTATAAGACAATTCCTGAGCTCTTCGCAATGCTAAAGGTTGCGGAGGTAGAAATCAAGAAGGAGCATCAAGTGTTGATGGTCAATAAGACCGCCAGTTTCAAGAAAAAGGGCAAAGGAAAGAAGAAGGGGAAATTCAAGAAGAACAGCAAACAAGTTGCTGCTCAAGAGAAGAAATGCAAGTCCAGACCTAAGCCTGAGACTGAGTGCTTCTACTGCAAGCAGACTGGTCAGTGGAACCGGAACTGCCCCAAGTATTTGGCGGATAAGAAGGATGGCAAGGTGAACAAAGGTATATGTGATATACATGTTATTGATGTGTACCTTACCAGAGCTCGCAGTAGCACCTGGGTATTTGATACTGGTTTTGTTGCTAATATTTGCAACTCGAAACAGGGACTACGGATTAAGCGAAGACTGGCTAAGGACGAGGTGACGATGTGCGTGGGAAATGGTTCCAAAGTCGATGTGATCGCCGTCGGCACGCTACCTCTACATCTACCTTCGGGATTAGTTTTAGACCTAAATAATTGTTATTTGGTGCTAGCGTTGAGCATGAACATTATATCTGGATCTTGTTTGATGTGAGACAGTTATTCATTTAAATCTGAGAATAATGGTTGTTCTATTTATATGAGTGATATCTTTTATGGTCATGCACCCTTGACGAGTGGTCTATTTTTGTTGAATCTCGATAGTAGTGATACACATATTCATAATGTTGAAGCCAAAAGATGCAGAGTTGATAATGATAGTGCAACTTATTTGTGGCACTGCTGTTTGGGTCATATTGGTGTAAAGCGCATAAAGAAACTCCATGCTGATGGACTTTTGGAATCACTTGATTATGAATCACTTGGTACTTGCAAACCATGCCTCATGGGCAAGATGACTAAAACGCCGTTCTCCGGAACTATGGAGCGAGCAACTGATTTGTTGGAAATCATACATACTGATGTATGTGATCCAATGAATGTTGAGGCTCATGGCAGGTATCGTTATTTTCTCACCTTCACAGATGATTTAAGCAGATATGGGTATATCTATTTAATGAAACATAAGTCTGAAACTTTTGAAAAGTTCAAAGAATTTCAGAGTGAAGTTGAAAATCATCGTAACAAGAAAATAAAGTTTCTACAATATGATCGTGGAGGAGAATATTTGAGTTACGAGTTTGGTCTATATTTGAAACAATGCGGGATAGTTTCGCAACTCACGCCACCCGGAACACCACAGCGTAATGGTGTGTCTGGACGTCGTAATCATACTTTACTAGATATGGTGCGATCTATGATGTCTCTTGCTGATTTACCACTATCGTTTTGGGGTTATGCTTTAGAGACGGCTGCCTTCACGTTAAATAGGGCACCATCGAAATCCATTGAGATGACACCTTATGAACTGTGGTTTGGCAAGAAACTGGAGTTGTCGTTTCTTAAAGTTTGGGGCTGCGATGCTTATGTGAAAAAGCTTCAACCTGATAAGCTCGAGCCTAAATCGGAGAAATGTGTCTTCATAAGATACCCAAAGGAAACTGTTGGGTACACCTTCTATCACAGATCCGAAGGCAAGACATTCGTTGCTAAGAATGGATCCTTTCTAGAGAAGGAGTTTCTCTTGGAAGAAGTGAGTGGGAGGAAAGTAGAACTTGATGAGGTAACTGTACCTACTCCCTTATTGGAAAGTAGTTCATCACAGAAACCGGTTCATGTGACGTCTACACCAATTAGTGAGGAAGTTAATGGTGATGGTCATGAAACTTCAGATCAAGTTGTTACTGAACCTCGTAGGTCAAGTAGAGTAAGATCCGCACCAGAGTGGTATGGTAATCCTGTTCTGGAGGTTATGTTACTAGACCATGACGAACCTACGGACTATGAAGAAGCAATGGTGAGCCCAGATTCTGCAAAATGGCTTGAGGCCATGAAATCTGAGATGGGATCCATGTATGAGAACAAAGTATGGACTTTGGTTGACTTGCCCAATGATCGGCAAGCCATCGAGAATAAATGGATCTTCAAGAAGAAGACAGACGCTGACGGTAATGTTACTATCTATAAAGCTCGACTTGTTGCAAAATGTTTTCGACAAGTTCAAGGGATTGACTACGATGAGACCTTCACACCGGTAGCGATGCTTAAGTCTATCCGAATCATGTTAGCAATTGCCGCATTTTATGATTATGAAATTTGGCAAATGGATGTCAAAACTGCATTCCTGAATGGATTTCTGGAAGAAGATTTGTATATGATGCAACCGGAAGGTTTTGTCGATCCAAAGGGAGCTACCAAAGTGTGCAAGCTCCAGCGATCCATTTATGGACTGGTGCAAGCCTCTCGGAGTTGGAATAAACATTTTGGTAGTGTGATCAAAGCATATGGTTTTATACAGACTTTTGGAGAAGCCTGTATTTACAAGTGAGTGGGAGCTTTGTAGCATTTTTAATATTATATGTGGATGACATATTGTTGATTGGAAATGATATAGAATTTCTGGATAGCATAAAAGGATATCTGAATAAGAGTTTTTCAATGAACGACCTCGGTGAAGCTGCTTATATATTGGGCATCAAGATCTATAGAGATAGATCAAGACGGTTAATTGGACTTTCACAAAGCACATACCTTGACAAAGTTTTGAAGAAGTTCAAAATGGATCAAGCAAAGAAAGGGTTCTTGCCTGTGTTACAAGGTGCGAAGTTGAGTAAGACTCAATGCCCGACCACTGCAGAAGATAGAAAGAAAATGAAAGATGTTCCCTATGCTTTAGCCATAGGCTCTATCATGTATGCAATGCTGTCTACCAGACCTGATGTGTGCCTTGCTATTAGTTTAGCAGGGAGGTACCAAAGTAATCCAGGAGTGGATCACTGGACAGCGGTCAAGAACATCCCGAAATACCTGAAAAGGACTAAGGATGGATATGTTTCTCATTTATGGAGGTGACAAAGAGCTCGTCGTCAATGGTTACGTCAATGCAAGCTTTGACACTGATCCGGACGATTCTAAATCACAAACCGGATACATGTTTATATTAAACGGTGGAGCTGTCAGTTGGTGCAGTTCTAAACAAAGCGTCATAGCAGGATCTACATGTGAGGCGGAGTACATAGCTGCTTCAGAAGCAGTAAATGAAGGAGTCTGGATGAAGGAGTTCATATCTGATCTAGGTGTCATACCTAGTGCATCGGGTCCAATGAAAATCTTTTGTGACAATACTGGTGCAATTGCCTTGGCAAAGGAATCCAGATTTCACAAGAGGACCAAGCACATCAAGAGACGCTTCAATTCCATCCCGGACCAAGTCCAAGTGGGAGACATAGAGATTTGCAAGATAGATACGGATCTGAATGTTGCAGACCCATTGACTAAGCCTCTTCCACGAGCAAAACATGATCAGCACCAAGGCTCCATGGGTGTTAGAATCATTATTGTGTAATCTAGATTTTTCACTCTAGTGCAAGTGGGAGACTGAAGGAAATATTCCCTAGAGGCAATAATAAATTTATTATTTATTTCCTTATATCATGATAAATGTTTATCATTCATGCTAGAATTGTATTAACCGGAAACATGATACATGTGTGAATACATAGACAAACAGAGTGTCACTAGTATGCCTCTACTTGACTAGCTCGTTAATCAAAGATGGTTATGTTTCCTAGCCATAGACAAAGAGTTGTCATTTGATTAACGGGATCACATCATTAGGAGAATGATGTGATTGACTTGACCCATTCCGTTATCTTAGCACTTGATCATTTAGTATGTTGCTATTGCTTTCTTCATGACTTATACATGTTCCTATGACTATGAGATTATTCAACTCTCATTTACCGGAGGAACACTTTGTGTGCTACCAAATGTCACAACGTAACTAGGTGATTATAAAGGTGCTCTACAGGTGTCTCCAAAGGTACTTGTTGAGTTGGCGTATTTCGAGATTAGGATTTGTCACTCTGATTGTCGGAGAGGTATCTCTGGGCTCACTCGATAATGCACATCACTATAAGCCTTGCAAGCATTGCAACTAATGAGTTAGTTGCAGGATGATGTATTACATAACAAGTAAAGAGACTTGCGGGTAACGAGATTGAACTAGGTATTGAGATACCAACGATCGAATCTCGGGCAAGTAACATACCGATGACAAAGGGAACAACGTATGTTGTTATGCGGTTTGACCGATAAAGATCTTCGTAGAATATGTGGGAGCCAATATGAGCATCCAGGTTCCGCTATTGATTATTCACCAAAGACGTGTCTCGGTCATGTCTACATAGTTCTCGAACCCGTAGGGTCCGCACGCTTAAAGTTCGATGACGGTTATATTATGAGTTTATGTGTTTTGATGTACCAAAGGTAGTTCGGAGTCCCGGATGTGATCACGGACATGACGAGGAGTCTCGAAATGGTCGAGACGTAAATATCGATATATTGGACGACTATGTTCGGACACCAGAATGGTTTCGGGGAGTTTCGGGCATATACCGGAGTACCGGGGGTTACCGAAACCCCCCGGGGAGACTAATGGGCCTATTGGGCCCTAGTGGAGAAGAGGAGTGGCGGACAAGGGCAGCCGCGCGCCCCCTCCCCCCCAGTCTGAATTGGACAAGGAGGAGGGTAGCGCCCCCCTTTCCTTTCCCTCTCTCTCTCCTTCCCTCTCCTCTCCTACTCCCACATGGAAGGGGGAGTCCTACTCCCGGTGGGAGTAGGACTCCTCATGGGGCGCGCCTAGGGTGGCCGGCCCCCTCCCCCTCCTTCACTCCTTTATATACGGGGAGGGAGGCACCCCTTGGAGACACACCAATTGATCTCTTGGATCTCTTAGCCGTGTGCAGTGCCCCCCTCCACCATAATCCACCTCGATAATATCGTAGCAGTGCTTAGGCGAAGCCCTGCGTCGGTAGAACATCATCATCGTCACCACGCCGTCGTGCTGACGGAACTCTCCCTCAAAGCTCGGCTAGATCGGATTTCGAGGGACGTCATCGAGTTGAACGTGTGCAGAACTCGGAGGTGCCGTGCGTTCGGTACTTGATCGGTCGGATCGTGAAGACGTACGACTACATCAACCGTGTTGTGCTAACGCTTCCGCTTTCGGTCTATGAGGGTACGTGGACACACTCTCCCCTCTCGTTGCTATGCATCACCATGATCTTGCATGTGCGTGGGAAATTTTTTGAAATTACTATGTTCCCCAACATTGTTGTCCAGATGTATTATTTCCTTCCTCTGCAAACCGGCTTTGTACGACCCTAGGCCCCTCCGGTGTGTATATAAACCAGAGGGTTTAGTCCATGGAGGCTATCAGAATTCTCATAGGCTAGACAGCTAGGTTTTAGCCACTACGATCTCGAGGTAGATCACCTCTTGTAACCCCTATACTCATTGAATACAATCAAGCAGGACGTAGGGTTTTACCTCCTTTAAGAGGGCCCGAACCTGGGTAAACATCGTGTCCAAATCGTCCCTTGTTACTATCAATCCTCAGACACACAGTTCGGGACCCCCTACCCGAGAACTATCGGTTTTTGACACTGACGGGAGGGGCACCCAGAATACACAACAACAATCGTTAGCCGTGTGCGGCGCCCCCCTCCATAGTTTACACCCCTGGTCATAGTTTTGTGGTGCTTAGGCAAAGCCTTATGAGAATCACTTCACCATGAGTGTCACCACGCCGTCGTGCTGACGGAACTCATCTACTTCCTCGACACCTTGCTAGATCAAGAAGGCGAGGGACGTCATCGAGCTGAACATGTGCAGAACTCGAAGGTGTCGTACATTCGGTGTTTGATCGGTCGGAGCTAGAAGAAGTTCGACTAAATCAACCGCGTTGTCAAACGCTTCCGCTTTCGGTCTGCGAGGGTACGTAGACACACTCTTCCCCTCTTGTTGCTATGCATCTCCTAGATAGATCTTGCGTGAGCGTAGGAATTTTTTTAAAATTGCATGCTACGTTCCCCAACAAACTTATACCATAAAAAGGAAAGAAATCATTTCTTATGATGGTTACAATCAACTCACTAGGTAATCTCTTCATCTGCTTCGTAAACGAAATAAAAATTGTTCATCTGACTAACGAAAAGGAAAGAAAAGAAAAGAAAATCTTACCAATAAAGAAAAAAGGGCTTCAAATCGTACTCACATGTGTCAAATCTGCCATGATCAAAGAAAGAAAACCTTTGGGATGGGAGTGAATCTGGCCAGATCATGGAACTGACGGATTCTAGTCAATAGGACCGTAATTCTCTTAACTGTCTTGGAAGTTGCTAAGAAAAATATATAGAGGGACTTGAACAAACTGATCTATTGTCATCATCATCAATGTCATTAAACGCCTAGGGATGCCCGCCTGCAGGCCATCAAGGGCATGGCTTGCGCCATCTCAGTGATCTGCGGCAAGAGCACCATGTCTTCTTCTTCTTCCAAGTAGACCATCCTTGTATATATACTAGGAGTCGTCATCTATCCGTGTGCGGGGTGCGTGTGCGACTTAGGGACTTTGGGCATCTCAGGACTGGGCGAAGAGCGAGTGGAAACCGAACCGATCAGAGAGAGAGATAGGGGGCACTTGCCTGCGATGCAGGGCCGGCTTCGTGGAGGGTGGAACCCTAAACCCTCACGACGAAAGCGTCGTCTGCCTCTGTCTTGCTGTCGGTGTCAAAACCGGCGGATCTCGGGTAGGGGGTCCTGAACTGTGCGTCTAGGCCGGATGGTAACATCAGGCAAGGGACACGAAGTTTTACCCAGGTTCGGGCCCTCTCGATGGAGGTAAAACCCTACGTCCTGCTTGATTAATATTGATGATATGGGTAGTACAAGAGTAGATCTACCACGAGATCAGAGAGGTTAAACCCTATAAGCTAGCCTATGGTATGATTGTTGATGTGTATGTTGTCCTACGGACTAAAACTCTCCGGTTTATATAGACACTGGAGAAGGTTAGGGTTACATAGAGTCGGTTACAATAGTAGGAGATCTGAATATCCGTATCGCCAAGCTTGCCTTCCACGCCAAGGAAAGTCCCTTCCGGACACGGGACGAAGTCTTCAATCTTGTATCTTCGTAGTCCAGAAGTCCGGCAGAAGGTATAGTCCGGCTATCCGAACACCCCCTACTCCAGGACTCCCTCAGTAGCCCCCGAACCAGGCTTCAATGACGATGAGTCCGGCGCGCAGATTGTCTTCGGCATTGCAAGGCGGGTTCTCCTCCAAATTCCGTGTACCTGTTTGAATAAAGTCCAGTTTCTTGTAGATGTTGCGCCCCTTGGCTTCTACGCCCAATAATGGCCGTTTCCCACGTGTCAAACAAATATGAAAAGTCTGAGTGTTTTTACATTCACACCCCTAGCCGCGTAAATGAGCTGCCCTATTTAAGGGGACGAGGATTTAGATCCAGTCCACACCTTCTCCCCTCCACGAGTGTTCATCAGAGCGCATCCGACAAAGGTCCATTCCACCATGGCCAGCCGCCGCAACTCCTCCGCTCGCCCTTCCAGCCCTAAGCCTGGATATTGGGAGAGATGTTCTACCCCGCATAGCGAGCTAGTGACGCTTCAGACCAAGGGATTTCTCCCCCGGCCTATATGGTCCCGATTCGAGCCGGCCTTGCCGTTTATAACGGCGGAGAGCAAGCAGAGAAGGCCCCTAATCCATCCAAAGGAGAGCGGGTGTGCCTTGTCCCTTACTTAATAAGGGGGCTCGGATTTCCCATCCACCCATTTCTCTGGGGGCTGCTGGAGTTCTATGGCCTCCGGCTACATCATCTCACGCCCGCCTCAGTATTGCATATCGCGGGCTTTGTAGCCCTCTGCGAGCTGTTCTTGGGTGTAGAAGCTCATTTCGGACTGTGGAAGGAGCTATTTTGCCTTGTGCCCCGTTCCAAGAAAGGGTCCATGTATCAAGTGGGCGGAGCCGAAGTGTGGCACATCGCCGGGACCGGATATCTATTCGGAACCCCAAAGAAGGCATCTGAAGATTGGCCCTCGAAATGGTTCTATATAGAAGACGTCCCGCTGCCGGATCCTGTCCGGATCGGCCTCCCAGAATTCGACAGTGCTCCCTTAAAGAAGCGCCTAAGCTGGCGTCCACGAAGCCCTCAAAGGGAAAGTGACAGGGACATCGTTTACCTGATGGGCCGAATAAGATTGTTGGCCCATTCCGGACTAACCATGATCGGAGTTATGGCCGAATGCATCATGCGGGGGGTGCAGCCGCTTCAGTATAGAAGCCACCCCATGTGGGATTTCAACGGGGAGGACGATGCCACCTGCTATGGCCGTAAGGGGCCAAATTCAGTTGCCGCTCTATTAAAGATCTTGTCCACTTTGTACAAGGGAGAAGAGGAGGAATTTCTCCGTGTCAACCCACAGGGTGGATTCTCTATGCACAATCCCCCAAGCTAGGTAAGTGGTCGCACTTATTTGCTCATCCATTTAGTATTCCCATTGTTAAATATTTAGTCTGATGACTTCAACGCAGGAACTGTGCCGGGCTGTTAAGGAAATAAGCAGCCCGCCTCCACAACCTCAGGACCCAGGACGGTCCCTCGACCCGGCCTCTCAAGAGGATCCGGACATATCTGTGGAGCTGATTGATGGAGTGTTCCATCAATTGAGCGAGGACAACGCCTTGGTGGCCATTACGGCCGACTACCCAGGGCTAATCCTGACGCCCCAGGTACCTGAGATCGAAGTCCTAGTACCCCGGATAGGGGTCCGCCCACTCGTGTTCAATTTCCTGATTGCAACCGAACTTTGCAGGGGAGGTTTATGAGGCGGAAGGCCGAACCTGCGGCGACAGGCCAACGAGGGGCCGCAGGGCCCCGTGAGCAGAAAAGAAGTGCAGTACGGACCGAGGTATCAGCACAAAGGTATGGCACGCCCCTCTATCCCAGTTGTTACACCTTTGAGGCACATTTGACACTCGTGCTCTCTTCAGGACAAAGAGACCTCGCCGGACTATATCCGGAGAGGCTGCCAATCGCGCCTCCACCAGCCAGGCTCCAAAGCCTGGTCCGGGGGCGGAGGCGAATGCAAGGCGCGTGCCAGACGCTCCTCCGACGGAGGATGCGGACGGGTTGTCTGCCACCAACTCTGAGGAGGAAAATGCCATGAACCACATGCGTCGCTGGACAATTCTTCGCGACGCTTGCTTCTCCCAAGAGGCGTTAGATGCCTTCAAGTTGGGAGATGCGCAACTCCGTACCGCTCAAAATGGTCTAGCCAGAGCCATGGAGCAATATGTAAAAGACATATGGGTAAGAAACTTTTGGTAAATATATATGTAGCAGTAGCCCCCGAGACTTGAAACAGTTAGAATAACTGATTTAAGGATCATTTGATATGCAGGTTCTTACAGAAAAGAATTCCCTACTGTCCAAGGAGCTGGAAGAGTGCAGAGTCCAACTGGAGGCCGCACTAGCCGCGGCAGGGGAGCCTAAGGAGACCCCCTCTGGTAATATACATTTCGAAATATAAGTATTTTGTGAAGCGCGGCTTTGGTGCGAATCTGACAAATGAAATTGCAGATGGCGCCGGATTGAATCTGGAAAAGTAACACCTCCTATGCCAGCTAAAGGCTGGTGAGAGGGTGCTATTAAAGGTGATGGGGGAGAAGAACGTTCTCCAAGATGCCAACACCCGGCTGGGCGTCGAGCTGAAAGATGTTCGTGCCCAGCTGTCAGACTCCGTGAAGGAGAATCAGCGACTTCGGCGCGGCATATTTAGTAAGTGCTCGAACGAACCTTTTGAAAGAAAGTTCGGCGGGGAAGTCGATTAACAGAGCAATGTCTGTAGGTGTGCTAACAGGTCGTCCTGCCGAGGAGATGCCCGGTTCTACAGGTGATCTTCTTCCCGAGCTCTCGCAACTGCTCGATCGAGTTCGGCAGGCGATGCAAGGCGTCGCCCAGGCCCTATGGCCATCCATCTCCATGCCCGAAGGTCTTGGAGAGCTTACGGAGAAGCTAAAGGGAGCACGGTGGCGCTTCCGATTGTGGGAGATATCGGCCTGCCGTCAAGGCGCTAGGGAGGCCTGGGCCATGGTGAAGACGCGGTACTCAAAGGCTGATCCCAACCACATGGCCGAGGTCGGTCCTATAGGGCCCGATGGGAAGGAGATCCCTGTAAGCTTAGTGTACGGCCAAGTAGAGTTGGCCACAAAGTATTCCCAGCAGGACTGTAAATTAGACAGCATGTTAGATGGTATTGAAGAAGAATACAATCAGTCAAGATGACTATGTAATTGAATTGAAATTTATAATGCCTTCTAGCCGAATTGTAGATCATTTGTCATGGCCGACCTTTTCGCTTCAGCCTCGGGACCTGACGGTCCGAAGTGTGTCCGAATTCCCATGCGGTTATATAAGAACTGGGGAATGCATGGAGACCAGGCGTAGGGGTCATTAGTGCGTGAACAGACAAGTGCCCGACTAGTTATGTTATATTACATGGTTAGTAAGAAACATCTTCCAGGGAGAATAGTTCCGTTAGGGGTTCCTTTCCCTGGGGGGCATGCCCTAAAGTGCATGTCCATGCTGCGAAAAGAAACGCAGGAAAAACATCTGGGGGCACATAGATAAAGAAAAAGATCATCTTTAGTTCACCGACTGAATATTCCCTTAAGAACGCTAGCTTTCGGCTTCACCCAGTCTGAGGTACACGTCCGGCTGACTCGGCAGTAACAATCGCAGAGGTGCTCCCTTTACCACCTAGCCGAACAATCGGGAACGTAGGGGTAAGCACAGGAGCCAGGCAACCCAGCTTGGCCAAAATTTAAGTCATATCGATGCATATAATGGTGAATAAAAGGTACATGTGGAAGTTTGACACATGTGTTGGGCATGAAGCCCGTATAAATAAGCTTCTGTTTAAAGAAGCCCCCAGGTTTAATGAGCGCGGATAGCGTGTCACTTTATGAGCCTTTAGAGGCTATAAGAGAGAGAGAGAGAGAGAAATGTAAGACAGAAAATAAAAAATGGACAGAGGAAGGAGACGAACATAGAGTCCGACGCGCGCGGATAGCGTGTCACTTTATGAGCCTTTAGAGGCTATAAGAGAGAGAGAGAGAGAGAAATGTAAGACAGAAAATAAAAAATGGACAGAGGAAGGAGACGAACATAGAGTCCGACGCGCGCGGATAGCGTGTCACTTTATGAGCCTTTAGAGGCTATAAGAGAGAGAGAGAGAGAGAAATGTAAGACAGAAAATAAAAAATGGACAGAGGAAGGAGACGAACATAGAGTCCGACGCGCGCGGATAGCGTGTCACTTTATGAGCCTTTAGAGGCTATAAGAGAGAGAGAGAGAGAGAAATGTAAGACAGAAAATAAAAAATGGACAGAGGAAGGAGACGAACATAGAGTCCGACGCTAGGCATAGAATCTTCGGAGACGGGCTGCGTTCCATGGGTTTGGCTCAAGTCGGTTATCCGATGCATCCCGCAGGCGGTATGCTCCACCAGTCAGGACTTGGTCAATTATGAAGGGACCTTCCCACTTGGGCTTGAGTTTGTCCTTTTTCTTGTCCGGTAGTCGTAGAACTAATTCGCCAACATTGTAATTTTTGGCCCGTACTTCTCTGCTTTGGTATCTTCGAGCCTGCTGTTGATAGAATGTGGAACGGGCTTTTGCCACGAAGCACTCCTCCTCCAATACGTCCAAGCTATCCTGCCGATCGAGCTCGGCTTCTCTTTCTTCGTACATGCGCACTCGAGGTGAGTCATGAATTATGCCGCAAGGCAAAACTGCCTCTGCGCCGTACACCATGAAGAATGGTGTGTATCCGGTGGTGCGATTCGGCGTGGTCCGCAGCCCCCAGAGTACGGAGTCGAGCTCCTCTACCCAGTGCGTGTTAGATTCCTTGAGGGACCGCACTAATCTGGGTTTAAGGCCGCTCATGATAAGACCATTTGCGCGTTCGACCTGGCCGTTAGTTTGTGGGTGATAGACGGAAGCATAATCGAGCTTTATGCCCATGTTTTTGCACCAGAGTTTTACCTCGTCTGCCGTAAAGTTCGTGCCATTATCAGTGATGATGCTGTGGGGGACGCCGTAACGGTGTACAACCCCGGATATGAAGTCTATCACAGGTCCGGATTCGGTCGTCTTAGCAGGTTTGGCTTCTATCCATTTGGTGAACTTATCCACCATGACCAGTAAGTATTTGTGCTTGTGGGTTCCGCCTTTAAGGGGTCCAACCATATCAAGCCCCCAGACCACAAAGGGCCAAGTGACGGGGATAGTTTGGAGGGCGGTGGGTGGCATATGGCTTTGGTTTGCAAAGAGCTGGCAACCGGTGCATCGTTGGACTAAGTCCTGAGCGTCTGCCCGGGCCGTCGGCCAATAAAAGCCTGTACGGAAGGCCTTGCTTACAAGGGACCGGGCTGCAGCGTGATGACCGCCGAGTCCGGCATGAATTTCAGCCAGGAGATTCCGCCCCTCCTCTTCGGAGATGCACCTTTGAAGGACTCCGGTAGTGCTTTTCTTATAAAGCTCTCCCTCGTGGACTCTGTAGGCTTTGGATCGCCGCACTATGCAGCGTGCCTCATTTTGGTCCTCGGGGAGTTCCTGCCTAGTAAGGTAGGCGAGGAATGGTTCTGTCCACGGGGCGATGACGGCCATTATTTCGTGGGCTGAAGGTGTTATTTCATTGGCAGAGCCTCCGATTATGTCAGAATGTTCGGTGTCGGGCAGTGCGGTTGGGTCCGGGCCGTTATTATTCGGCTCCCCTTCCCATACCACGGATGGCTTGAACAGCCTTTCCAAGAAGATGTTGGGGGGGACTACATCGCGTTTTTCGCCAATGCGTGCCAGGACATCTGCCGCCTGATTATTTTCCCGGGCTATATGGTGAAATTCAAGCCCCTCGAACCGAGCTGACATTTTTAGGATGGCGTTGTGGTAAGCTGCCATTTTTGGATCCTTGGCATCAAAATCTCCGTTTATTTGGGAGATTGCGAGGTTCGAGTCCCCGCGCACCTCTAGGCGTTGGATGCCCATGGATACTGCCATCCGGAGACCATGTAAAAGGGCCTCATATTCGGCTGCATTGTTGGAGTCCGTGTACATAATCTGTAGTACGTATTGAACTGTGTCTCCTGTGGGGGACGTCAAAACGACGCCAGCCCCCAGTCCGGCCAACATTTTGGAGCCGTCGAAATGCATGATCCAATTTGAATATGTGTCGTACTCTTTAGGGAGTTCGGCCTCCGTCCATTCTGCGATGAATTCGGCCAAAACTTGCGACTTGATGGCTCATCATGGCTTATAAGTTATGTCAAATGGGAGGAGCTCGATAGCCCATTTTGCAATCCGGCCCATTGCGTCACGGTTGTTTATAATATCGTTAAGTGGTACTTCCGAGGCTACTGTTATTGAACACTCTTGAAAGTAGTGTCGTAGCTTCCGGGATGCCATGAATACCGCGTACGCAATCTTTTGATAATGCGGGTACCGGATTTGCAGGGAGTGAGGACAGTGGACACATAATAGACCGGCTTTTGAAGGGGGAATTTGTGTCCGTCCGCTTCTCGTTCGACAACGAGCACTGCGCTTACAACCTGATGTGTTGCTGCAATGTATAATAGCATTGGTTTGCCAATGTTTGGCGCGGCCAGGACTGGGTTTGTTGCCAGTATGGCTTTTATTTCGTCCAGTCCGGCCGTGGCTGCGTCCGTCCATTTGAAGTGTTCGGTGTGCCGAAGGAGGCGGTAAAGGGGTAGGGCCTTTTCTCCCAAGCGGGAGATAATGCGGCTTACAGCCGCCACGCATCCGGTTAACTTTTGTATTTGTTTGAGGTCCTTTGGGATATCCAGTTGTGACAGAGCTCGGATCTTGGCTGGATTTGCTTCAATTCCTCTACCGGATACAATGAAGCCCAAGAGCTTTCCGGCTGGAATGCCGAAGACGCATTTTTCCGGGTTGAGCTTGATGTCGTATGTTCGGAGATTATCAAATGTGAGCCTCAAGTCGTCTACTAGAGATTCAACATGTCTTGTTTTGACGACCACATCATCTACATATGCCTCCACTGTTTTGCCTATCTGGCTTGCCAGACATGTCTGAATCATGCGCTGATATGTTGCGCCGGCGTTTCTGAGCCCGAAGGGCATTGTCTTGAAGCAGAATGGCCCGTATGGTGTGATAAATGCCGTTGCGGCTTGGTCTGGTTCTGCCATCTTGATTTGATGGTAGCCAGAATATGCGTCGAGGAAACACAACGAATTGTGTCCTGCGGTAGCATCGATAATTTGATCGATGCGGGGGAGGGGGAAGGGATCCTTTGGGCAAGCCTTGTTAAGGTCTTTAAAATCAACACACAGGCGCCAAGATTTGTCCTTCTTTGGTACCATCACCAGGTTTGCTAGCCAGTCCGGATGTTTTATATCTCTGATGAATCCGGCGTCCAATACCTTTGCTAGCTCCTCTCCCATAGCCTGTCTCTTAGGTTTAGAAAAACACCGAAGAGCCTGTTTGACATGTTTGAATCCTATTTGGATATTTAAGCTGTGTTCGGCCAGCCTGCGTGGGATTCCTGGCATGTCTGAAGGGTGCCAGGCGAAAATGTCCCAGTTCTCTCGTAGGAACTCTCGCAATGCGGCATCGACGTCAGGGTTTAACTGTGCCCCGATGGAAGCTGTTTTATTGGGGTCCGTTGGATGGACTCGGAATTTGACTATTTCGTCCGCCAGTTTAAAGGAGGTGGACTTGGATCTTTTGTCGAGTACCACATCGTCCCTATTCACCGTAGAACGCAGCGCAGTCAGCTCCTCAGCCGCTAGGGCTTCGGATAGTGCCTCGAGGGCCAGTGCGGCTGTCTTGTTTTTGGCGCGGAGTGCTATGTCCGGATCACTAGCGGGAGTGATGATCCCGTTAGGCCCGGGCATCTTGAGCTTCATGTACCCGTAGTGGGGTATTGCTTGGAAGATTGTAAACGCTTCCCGCCCTAGCAAAGCGTGATAACCGCTGCTGAACGGGGCCACATGAAACGTGACCTCTTCGGACCTGTAATTATCCGGCGTGCCGAACACCACATCTAGTGTGATTTTTCCTGTACAGCGCGCTTCCCGACTAGGGATTATTCCTCTAAAGGTTGTGCTGCTTCGCACGATGCGGTTCCAGTCTATTTCCATTTTTTGAAGAGTTTCCTCATAAATGAGGTTTAATCCGCTACCGCCGTCCATGAGTACCTTGGTAAGACGAAAGTCGTCCACTATTGGACTGAGGACCAATGCAGCTGGTGCTCGGGCTGTTCGGAATTTAGGTTCATCACTGGCATTAAAGGTAATAGCCGTGTCACTCCATGGGTTTATTGTTGCTACTTGGTAGACTTCGGCAAGGCTGCGGAGTGTCCTTTTTCGCATATTATTTGATGCGAAGGTCTCGAAGACTGTTAATACCGTATTGGTGTCTCTGGGGTGGCTTTCTGTGGCCTCTAGAATTAGGAGGTTTTCGCCAATTTTGGCCACCTGTCGGAGTATCCAACATCCTCTAAGGCTGTGAGTTGGTGTGGCGTCCTCTGTACTATGAATTTTACAGGGTCCATTAAGCCATCCTTCCAATACGGTTCCA
Source organism: Triticum urartu (assembly GCF_003073215.2). NCBI lineage: Eukaryota > Viridiplantae > Streptophyta > Magnoliopsida > Poales > Poaceae > Triticum > Triticum urartu. The sequence continues at coordinate 515,860,628 of NC_053027.1, read as the reverse complement.
TGCCCTGTAGAGGATTTTTGCCTTTTGGCGTTTGACCCGGGTGTCTGGCGATGATCCACCCTTTTATTTCGGACTAGGTTTGCATTCAGGGCCGGATTGTCCCAAAATTTTGTTTCGGTTTTCCGGGCGCTCTCCGTCGCACAGTACTTTTGTACTATGGATGCCAAGTCAGCAAAGCGTGTAATATTACGGCGACTTATGGCGTTGAGGATTCCCTTGTCCGTGCAATTATTGCAGAAGAATGAAATCGCGTCTTCCTCACGGCAGTCCTTTATCTTGTTCATAACCAGGAGGAATCTGGCCCAGTAATGATGTACTGTTTCTTCGGGCTTTGCCTGATTTGGGATAGATCGCTAATGTTCGGGTGGGTGGGTGGAATTAAATCCGAAGCCTCACCCCATCTGAGGCTCAGGGGCCGAGGAATTTCCAAACTCGAAAATTTGGATTCCTGGATGTCGTCCAATGAATCCAGTCCGTCGCCTGACTCTAGGTTCAGGTCTTGAGTGATGTCCTCCCCTCCGCGAGTATCCGGCTTGGAGGGATCGGGAATCCGGACATAACGAGTCCTTAAGATAGATGAGGGGTCGCCGCATTGTCCCTCTACCACGGCAACGTGGTGGGTGACTTGGGGAAAGTTAATCTCTCTCAGATCGGGTTTAGGCCCAATCTGGTCGTAATCCGTAGCAACTCCCAGGGCGGCGAAGCGATCCAAGAGCTCGTTTATGGAGGAGAGCTCCATTGGATCTAACTGCTCGGCGAGTTCCGAGTTGACGTGAAGATTGTTTTCGATGGCTCGAGAGGTCATCGTCGGCGTAGAAGCCGAACAGGCGGTCATAAGAAAACCACCTAGCCGGAGGGTTTGGCCGACAGCCAAAGCTCCCATAGCAACGGTGCCGTCTTTAAAGACGGCGCGAGGCATCCTTCCTGATGGCGACGACACAGAGGAACTCTCAATGAAAGCACCAATGTCGGTGTCAAAACCGGCGGATCTCGGGTAGGGGGTCCCGAACTGTGCGTCTAGGCTGGATGGTAACAGGAGGCAAGGGACACGAAGTTTTACCCAGGTTCAGGCCCTCTCGATGGAGGTAAAACCCTACGTCCTGCTTGATTAATATTGATGATATGGGTAGTACAAGAGTAGATCTACCACGAGATCAGAGAGGCTAAACCCTAGAAGCTAGCCTATGGTATGATTGTTGATGTGTATGTTGTCCTACGGACTAAAACCCTCCGGTTTATATAGACACCGAAGAAGGTTAGGGTTACATAGAGTCGGTTACAATAGTAGGAGATCTGAATATCCGTATCGCCAAGCTTGCCTTCCACGCCAAGGAAAGTCTCTTCCGGACACGGGACGAAGTCTTCAATCTTGTATCTTCATAGTCCAGGAATCTGGCAGAAGGTATAGTCCGGCTATCCGAACACCCCCTAATCCAGGACTCCCTCACTCGCCATTGCCCAAAGTCCCTAAGTTGCACATGCACCCCGCATATGGATAGATGACGACTCCTAGTATATATACAAGGATGGTCTGCTTGGAAGAAGAAGAAGACATGGTGGTGCTGTCGCGGATCACTGAGATGGCGCAAGCCACACCATTGATGGCCTGCAGGCGGGCATCTCTAGGCGTTTAATCACATTGATGATGATGACAATAGATCAGTCGATTCAAGTCCCTCTATATCTTTTTCTTAGCAAACTTCCAAGACAGTTAAGAGAATTACGGTCCTATTGACTAGAATCCGTCGTTTCGTGATCTGGCCAGATTCACCCCCATCCCAAAGGGTTTCTTTCTTTAATCGTGACAGATTTGACACATCTGACTACGATTTGAAGCCTTTTTTCTTTATTGGTAAGATTTTATTTTCTTTTCGTGGGTCAGATGAACAATTTTTCTTTCGTTTGCGAGGCAGATGAAGAGATTACCTAGTGAGTTGATTGTAACCACTACAAGACATGATTTATTTCCTTTTGATGGTATAAGTTTGCATAATAAGACATGAAAAGTCCTGATGCCAACTACAATGTGATCATTGCCAATAAACTAATTAAAAGATAAGAGCGTCTCAAGCAAAAAATGCATGAAAAATAACACCCGGTGCTCAACAGATGAACATTTTATGCTTTGTTTTGCCTTTTGCGAGGCAGATGAAGTTGATTGTAACCATCCCAAGACATGATTTCTTTCCTTCTTATAGTATAAGTTAGCATAATAAGACACGACGCCAACTACAGTTTGATCATTGCCCACAAGCTAATTAAAAGATAAGAGCATCTCAACCAAATAATACATGAAAAATAAGGTCGAGGCTCAACAGATGATATGAAACGGATTCATAAGGAATTCTCAGAAATTATAAACAGTTAAAACATGATTCAAGGTGTGTCATAAAAGTAGGCTCCCCAACTTCTACATGAATTTGGGGAAATCAAACATTCAATCAAGAAACAAAGTGGTATATATCAAGAAGCTTTGAAATTCAGAAGAAAAAATAGCATTAAGTTTGCATTGGCAGATGATGATATTCGATGTATAGCATCTAATATAGAAACAAAATGCAGCAGCAATCTTATTTACACCAAACAGTTCAATCCAGAAGAGCTCCACATATCCCAACAATCTGAGGCGCAAAGTCGTGCGCACACAGGGACAAAGGTCACATGAAAAGCTCAAGAAATAAAAATAATAATGGCAGATGACGGGATATTTTGGCAAAGAGTCGAGGGTCCTCCATCTGCTAGATCGCTTGTAATCAAGCTTGGCGAGCTTCTTAAGGACAACGGCCATGTACTTTCCCTGATGCTTTGCGAGGGCACCGGCTGGGTGATCGCCATCCAACTGAAGTGAACAACATAATAATAGTAGCAGGTCAGTAATAAAGGAGCATAACTTATGTTAAAGAAGAATAATACGAAATCTACTCGTAGTAACTAGCTAGTAAGTAACCACCATGTTCTACAAGCATAATAATACTTGCATGTATTAACAGAAAAATAGCCTAAATTCCCAAATGAACTCTTGTAACACATGAATAGTAACATATGTCTAGTATACATCAATCTCTCAAAAAGATTGGCACTAATATGGTTGCTTGCTATTCATGAGTCACATCATTTGCATACATCAAAAAGAAAGCAGCAGTTCTCATGAATTGTAATGTTGAATGCAAAAATGAAGAATTTCTTGTTCTCGGCACTGCAAGAAAGCTACAGCTACAAGGAGGTCTATTGCTCTCAGCACTACAGGAGAGCTACAGCCACAAGATACCTACTGTTCTCAGCATTACAGGAAAAAGTTATAGCCACAATAAGCCTATTGTTCTCAACGCTACAGGAAACCTACATCTACATGATTATGATCCATGTATAATCTGGGGGGAAAAGCTACAATTTTTATCAGTTTTTTATCATCCTTTTGCCATAGAAAGTTGACACACTTTCTACATCAGTGAGCTAGATCTCCCTCAAAAAACAGGAGTTAGTCCACTAAGAACAGAAACGCTAGCCAAATAATGCCCAACTAGTAGCATGTTTAGGTGGTTGTAAAAGTGAGCTAGATCTCCCTCAAAAAAAGTAAGTTGGATCAGGTGCAAACCAAAATACCATTCAATAGATAAACAACCTCCTTAGCTAGTATGTGGCCATCAACCACACGCGCATCATGCAAGACCAAAATATGGTACTCCCTATATCCCAAAATAAGTGTCTCAACTTTGTACTAACTCCTGGAGGCGAAGTTGTACTCCTTCCAAATTGTATTTAGATGAACACTAGCGGGGCTATTAGAGCTTGAGTAATGACGTCCAAACTGATGATCAAACTCAACATGGTAGGCTGACCGGACTGAGATGGTTCCGGACCTAGTAAAGTGCCAAGCTACAAAGTCATCAACAACTTCAACATTAAGAGAGATCTACAATATTCTGTTAACATCCACGGGTGAAAAGACACTATGTATATGTTGGGGTTGCTCTTTGTCAAATTAATCTTCGCTTAGCATTCTACGGACACAGGGACTCTACTGTCCGGTCTGGACTCGAATCCTGAGCGTTCGATCTAGAAAGCAAGGGTTTTGGCCCGATCCAGATAGCAAAGGGTTTTGGGTGCGCCTATCTGCACCCCAAAATCGAAACCTAGGGTTCAAATTTTGAAATACTCAAATCGAGTGGCGTGGAGAGCCGAGCAGCCGGAGATCGGATCAAACGATGGATGGCAAGGAGGGTCCATTGACTGCTAGTATGGCGACGCAGGAGGCCTTGACCGGCCAGGATCTCCCGATGAAGAAGGTGTTGTCCAATCCCAGTAAGCTACTCGGCACTAGCAGCAGAGGAGGAGAAGCCTGGTGCTGACGCGATTGACGACGCCAGCTCCGAGAAAATCTTCCTGGTGATGCCTGATACGTCTCTAATGTATCTATAACTTTTGGTTGTTCCATGCTGTTATATTATCATTCTTGAATGTTTTACAATCATTTTATAGCAATTCTATATCATCTTTTGGGACTAACCTATTGACATAGTGCCCAGCGTCAGTTGTTGTTTTTTGCTTGTTTTTTTACTTCCCGGAATATCAGTACCAAACGGAGTCCAAACGCAGTGAAACTTTTTGGAGATTTTTTTTGGACCAGAAGACAACTTGGGAGTCAGGAAGTGGACGAGGGAAGGCTTGTGTGGCCCAGAACCCACCAAGGCGCGCCCTGGTGGGTTGTGGGGCCCACGGAGCTCTGTTGCGCCACTTTTCAGCTCTATAAATACCCCAATATTCTAGAAACCCTAAGGGAGTCGACGAGATACAATTCCAACCGCCGCAAGTTCCAGAACCATGAGATCCAATCTAGAGCCCTATTCTGGCACTCTACCGGAGGGGAACACGATCACGGAGGGGTTCATCATCCTCATTGGTGCTCCTCCGATGATGCATGAGTAGTTCACCATAGACCTACGGGTCCGTAGGCAGTAGCTAGATGGCTTCTTTTCTCCTTTTGATTCTCAATACAATGTTCTCCTCGTTGTTCCTGGAGATCTATTTGATGTAATGACTTTTTGCGGTGTGTTTGTTGGGATCCGATGAAGTTCGAGTTTATGATCAGATCTGTATCCATGAATATTATTTGAGTCTTCTTTGATCTCTTATATGCATGATTATTTATAGCCTCGTATTTCTTATTCGAAACTTTGGTTTGGTTTGGCCAACTACATTGATTTTTCTTGCAATGGGAAGAGGTGCTTTGTGATGGGTTCGATATTGCGGTGTCCTCACCCAGTGACAGAAAGGGTAGCGAGGCACGTATTGATAGTTGCTATTAAGGATAAAAAGATGGGGTCTATTCCTACATGAATAGATCATGTCTACATCATGTCATCGTTCTTATTGCATTACTCTGTTTTTCCATGAACTTAATACACTAACGCATGCTGGATAGCGGTCGATGTGTGGAGTAATAGTAGTAGATGCAGGCAGGAGTCGGTCTACTAATCTTGAACGTGATGCCTATATTCATGATCATTGCCTTGGATATCATCATAATTATTTGTTCTTCTATCAATTAGCCAACAGTAATTTGTTTACCCATCGTAAGCTATTTTCCCGAGAGAAGACACTAGTGAAATACACGACCCTAGGTCTATCTTTTATCATATTGTTTTCAGATTTATTATTCCAAAAACCAAAAAAATACCTATTCCAGCCTCGAAAATTTAGATGAGACGGTCCAAACACTTTTAGCATGTAATGTAGGACCCTTAACTTTAGTCGGACGTATCTGAACCAAAATCTCTCAAGTCGGCTCCAAACCGAGGGGCGGAATAAGTTTATTCAGACGTTTGCTACGTCGGACTCCGAACACCCTAATCCAAACTCCAGGCCACAAAGTTTTCACACTCACCCACCGTCTTCCTGTGCTTGACCCCCTTCCCCCTCCCGTCGCCGCCAAACCCAGCTCGAACGTCGCCGCCCTCACTGCGACTTCGTCCCTGACGCTCGCCGTTGTAATGGATATCTCTGTCCCGATGAACCATCAACATCTTCGAGGTCCCGTCATCGTCGCTGTGCACGTACGCCAACTCCACGTCGAACACAGTCTTCGTCAAACATACAGTCGCAAGAGGGGAAGGTGTGGCGGCCCGAGCGTGAGCTCATCCTCCATGCCACATCGTCGTATCGGTGGTACTTGGATACGTGTTGCCCTAGCCCACCAAGTATGCACTGTCCTACTATTCTACTCCCTCCGTTCCGAATTACTTGTCTTGGATTTGTCTCGATACGGATGTATCTAGACTCATTTTAGTGCTAGATACCTTCGTATCTAGATAAATCTAAGACAAGTAATTCGGAACGGAGGAAGTACGTCTTAGCGGGCCTCAACCATTCACCGACGACCTCACTAGTTATTACAAGCTTCATTGAGTCATCGTAGCCCGTCCAGTCACGGATACTGTTGAAGAAGCCCTCGTTCACTGGTGCTTGGACACTGTTCAGGAGGACCCCCCACCCCACCCAAGCTCGATGGCGACCGAACATGCGATGATGAATATCATCAACGACGATGGAGTTCTAAAGAGTGGAATATCAATACTCGCCAGTGCTCGATGTGCAAACGAAGAAAAGGAAAGGAGCCGCCTACTCGATGAAAGAGGACGAATTGTTGTGCGTGGCTTGGTTGGGCACAAGCATTGACCCATTTGTCAGTGCAAAGCAAAGGGGGAGGGGCGCCATTTTGGAGACGGGTGCATGTGTTCTTTCATGAGAACAAGCTCTACCCATCGTATAAAACAAAAATGATTCTTGATCGGGAACGAGATCTCGCTCAATTATCGATGGTACGCCATTTACGAATCCATCAACAAGTTTTACGGTGCATATACACAAATAAAAAACTGGGCATCAAGCAGCATAGGACTCGACAAGCACTTAAGTTTTGCTTCATTTGCCCTATATTTTGTGGTGCATGGGGTTCTTTTGCTCTATGTTACAACATGTTGATCATGTAATTGTTTTGATTTGCTAGACCACACGACTGCAATCAAACAAGAGATGAAAAGGGTTAAATCCAACCAAACCCATCTAACGCTGCGTTTGGATGTCCGTATTGGAGGGCTCCATAATGAATTTGCTGCAATACCATTTCAGCAAGGAAACTGAAATGGACATGAATACGAATTCGCTTGTTTGGTTGTTCACTGAATTGCCTCATGTAATCTTAGCGAGGTTTCAATACCAAATCCTGTTTGGATGACAAACATTGAAATTGCATATTCACATTGATTGTGAAGCTTTTATGCTTTTATCTACAGGAAACATTAAATTGTTCATACACATACGCACAAGAATCACCAAATTTTCCCATACCATACTCACACGAATCACCAAATTTGCACACATCTACACACATATAGAAACCGAAGAGTAGGCAAGCACGGACAGGAAGCTTCAACAGCGACAGTCGTTCGTCGTCTACTCCAGCTCCAGGCAGATCGGGGAAGTGAGGGGGCAGGTGGCCCGCGGTCGCATCGTGCTTCAACACCGGAGGCGGTGCAGTGCACTGGTGGTGGATGGGACTGGCCGGCGACGGACACACCATGGCCGCCGTGCCGGAGGTGATGGAGGGGACGGGCATGTGGCGGACACAGCCATGGCCGTCGAGCTGGAGGCGGTGCACGGTGCGTCAGTGGAGGGGGCGAGGGAGATGCAGCGGTGTCGGAAGATGCTGCAAGAGGAGGGGGGGCGGGGAAGGAACCTACCTGGACGCCGCCGAGCTTCGCAGCCGCCGCCCAGCTTCGTGCTCGCTGCCTCCCTTCCTGCCTTCTCTCCTTTTTGTTCGTGAGGAAAAAAAAGTGAACCGATATGTTTTGCAGGATGGGGCGATTTCAGCGCAATTCGAGCCAGAGGCCTCCGTATTGCGGGCAGGGTGTTTGCGTGAGAGTGATTTCAGCCTGAAATTTAGTTTCATTACCGACCACCAATTCAGTGTCCAACCAAATAGGTGAAATGAAACTTACCAATACGAAATCCAATACAAGTCCCGCACTGGAGACATCCAAACATAGCGTAAGAGCATCTACAACCGGACCCCCACTTTCCTCCTAAACATCATGTAGACTGCTCAGACCAAAAAATACCACCCAACCATACCTCCTAAACATCATGTTAATGTCAGGTATTATCTCACATCTATATGAGATATAGTGAGACCTATAAACAGAATTACTATGCAGCTGGCGGGAGCTTATTTTCAACTCGCGGTACGCCTTGTCACCACCAGACACGTCTCGGTTACTCGACCGGTTTCCTGGGAGGCGCTTTGATTCCTTCCAATTTCCGAACAAGTCATGAAGAATTTTGAGCTCGTACGACGAGCGCCCAAGGGGGCACCAGAACACCTCCATGGCCAGCAACCAGCGTTCACCTCCCCAAGCTGAGGACCGGCAGAAGAGGGCAGCCTGGCCGGTAGCGACCAGAGCTTCTCCAAGGAGGGTAGGGGCAGACGGGGAGAGGGGCGATTGGAATCAGAAGGGCGATGACGAGTCGAGGTCTCGAGGAAGACTCGTTGGGATGTAATAGGAAAAAATTCTGGTAGGTGGGCTGTTATTTTGTACTCCCTTCGTCCGAAAAAGCTTCCTCCGAGAAAGCTTGTCTCTCAAATGAAGAAAGCTTGTCTCTCAAATGGATGTATCTAGCACCAAGTTAATGCTAGATACATCCATTTGAGATATAAGCTTGAGACAAGCTTTTTCGGACCGAGAGAGTGGTAATTTTTTTAGAATCTGTTCTGAAAGGTCTCCGTTTCGAACTGAGATCCTCTGCTGTAACCGCTGTTACAGTCACCTTCACATGAACATCGGATCACGACCCTACGTGTCATCCGCTATAACAGGACTGTAGCAGTTTAAAGCAGAGGATCTCTGGACCCAGCTCGTACTAAAAACTGTTTTTGCGTACCCTCATTCTGTGTATCAGTTGCTCTAAGCAGGTGAGCATCCCCAAACGCCGGCCGCTGCCCTCTCCCAAAATGGGCCGCGCAAGGGACCTTTTTATGTTATTAATCTTTGCAAGTGATTTCCATTAGTCCAAAATAGTTGCTCAACAGTAAATCTGACGTCAAGCCTGAAATAAAATCAGACAACCATGAAGGTTCAATTGGAATGTAAAAAATGCAATCCAACAACATGAGACAGAGGCAATAAGAGTCCGAAGATCCGAAGATTGTTCAAAGATATCTAGAGACTATATTCTCACATAAGAGGCAATACAAATTAAAGGATGATGCATACGAGACTTCAGAGCATACACTCGATGAGGTTGGACTCACGATTCCTGCAGCGTCTGGTCTTGTGCCTAACCATACGGAGCCTATTGCCGTTGCTGTTCCCGTTGCCGTTCGCGTTGACCTTGCCAGTTAACACCACCTCCAGACCAGTGAAGACAGCATACTGTTTGTCCACAAATATCTGCTCAGTATCGAGGCTGGGTAACAAAGTCTCAAGAAACCTGATGATGCAAAACCTGCCAGAACCCAGGCTGACCATTTTGGCGGGATTCGACAGGCCGCTATGATGCCACTCCTCCGGCAGGTAATTATCCGCCCAAATCAAGCCCGGCTCTGGCCGCTGCCCTGTGAGGACAGGTGAGAGATCGGCCGCACAAGGCAAGTGGTAGTCCTGATCAGAGACACCAAACCAGAGGTTGAGCTCGGGAACATACTCCGCGGTGCCAAAGAAGGGCAACACCCAGTCACCAACACGGCTCCAGGAGTGGCTCAGCGTGTCAAAGCAGTAGCTGCCAAAGCCAGATGCAGAGATGCAGATGACGTTGCCCACCACTGCACAGGAGTCGATGAATATTTCTTCTTCCAGTGGCGGCAGCGGGAGCTCGTCACATTGCCAGGTCCTGCAGGGATGGGACTCATTGTAGTGCTGGCCGGACACAAGGGCCTCGAACTGGAAGCTCTTGCCAGGACATAGCAGCCTCTCGATCATGTAGAGGCTGCCTTCACCACCTCCGGGACGAGGAATAGAGATGGCCAATGGATCAACCTTGGGAGCGTGGAGGTTGGGCATGGTGACCAAGCATTCCGAGTCAGTGTCGTAGGTGAAGACGTGTCTTTGGCGGTCTGCGAACACGATGTTGCGTTCCGAGAGAGCGAACACATCCAGTCTGAGTTCGTCGGACTTAGGCTTCGGGTATGGCGCCGGCCGCATGTTGACGAGTGGTGACGGCAACCGTATCGTCCGAATCTCTGAGGCTTGCTGCTTCTTGACCCTGCCGCTGGCCTTGCTCAGGGATGATGAAGAATCTCTTTGTATCGGCGGCAGGACTCGCCCATGTAAAGCTACTTCTTCCGGTGTTGAGTAGAAAAACTGGTTGCGGGACAGATCGAAGCGGCGCAGCGAATACATGCAGCCCGGGCGGTTCGCCATGAACAGATTCAGAAACCGCCGGACCCCATGGCTCCAAGTTGAATTACCCTGTCCTCGTCGCCGATGGATCAATGGAGGCAGATATCCTGAGTAATAAATATAGAAGAAATCAGAAAGTTGAAAAATTAAATCAGGTACGATTAACAACCATGTATGTACAGAGAAAAGAAATAGTGGTTGCCTTTCGATCAAGCCGGGCGAAGATGAAGCAGCAGCAGATCACGGGCGGCGGAGGGCAGGGCGAGATTGGGGACGGGATCTTAAGGGACTGGTTTGTTGGGTCAGAATATGGGCCCGAAGACATAAGGGCTCGATAGCATGGGTTCCCATAATCAATGGGTCCAGTTAGGGTACCACCCAGTGGATGGGTCCTATTTAGCGCGCGGGTCGCCGCGGAGCGACCTCGCGCGCTGGTGTTTCTATGGACCTTGCCCATTTCCGGGTTTCAACCCCAACCGGTTTTGGGAAGATTCTAGAAACTTTCCTGAACCTTTTTTTTTCCCTGTTTTTCTTTCTTTTACTTTTTTCCTTTTAATTTTTGTTCCTTTTTCTGTTTTATTTTCGTTTTTCTTTTCTTTTTTATTTTTCTGATTTCATTTTAGTTCTTGTTTTTTCAATGTACAAAAATCTTTAAATTCGTGAATTTTTAAAATTGTGAACATTTTCAGAAAAAATGAACAGTTTTTAAATTCATTGACATTTATTTAGAAATTGTGAACTTTAAAAAAAAATCCTGAACAACCTCTTAAATCATGAACATTTTTTGAAAATACGAATAGTTTTTAATAATCACAAAAAAACTAGAAATCGTGAATTTTTTTGTAAATTCATGAACATTCTCTTAAATCGTCAACATATTTTCGAATTCCCAAATATTTATTAAATCATGAACATTTTTAAATTCATGAATTATTTTTTTGAAAACATGAACATTACTTAGAAGTTCATGAATAATTTTCAAATTGACGAACATTTTTTGATAATCATGAACATTTTTTGAAATCATGAAATTTTTTATTCATGAAAAGTTTTTTTCAAATTCGTGAACAATTTTTGAGTTCCCAGACATTTTTCTAAACTAATGAACATTTTGTTTTGAATTCATGATTGTTTTTTTTAATTCACAACTTTTATATAAATTTTTTATAAATTTTTGCTACCCCAATTTATTGAAAAAAAAGGAAAAACAGGCGGCGTCCCGGCCCGCTCATGGGCCCGCCCACAAGGGCGTGAAGGGGGGCAAGGGGGGTGTGCACTCGCTTTCGTCGCAGCACGTTACGCGCCCAATAGGAGGTCCCCATCGAGTGAGGACAGAATCATTTGGGCCATTATTAGGTAGACGAATTGGTTCTTTTTCTTTCTTTCTTTGTCTTGGAAAGCGCTTCATTAATGGCATTTCTTATTTGGCGCTGCAGGCGCCCGTTACAATGTAATTTGCAAACAAACGGGCGCCAGGAGTCCAAACTGGGTCGGCCCATTCTATTTTATTCCTTCAAGTTCTTCTTGTTTTTTGAAAGGTCAAAAAGAGTGCTGGGATGGGAGTTCAAACTCGCAACACTTTTGTTGTAAGCGCTTGGGTCTAGCCAACAGGCTATCCACCCGCGAGTGTAGACTTAGTTCACTTTTCTTTTTCTTGTTTTCTTCAACTTGGTTTATTCTTTTTCCCTCATCATTTTTTGTTTTCCTTATTGCATGATTCTTTAAAATGCATGAACGTTTTCTTTTAAATTTGTGTTTTTTTATTAAATCGATGAACTTTTTTATAAATTTTTGAACTTTTTTTGAAATTCAATGAACTTTTTTTCAAATTTTATGAAACTTTTTCAAATTCGATGAACTTTTTTCAAATTTGATGAACTTTTTTGGAATTCATGAACTTTTTACATTTTGTGAACTTTTCCTTTCAATTCATGGATTATATGAATGCCTTTTGAAATTATGTTTTCTTTATTCAAAGAATTTATAGGGGGTATAAAGTACTAGTATATGTTTAATGTTTATACTGTATAAAATATTAAAGAGCTGTGTTTTCCCAAACTAATTAGTAGACTGAGGTTGGTCTAGTGGTTAATCCTTGTGGGCATTTACTTGGGTGTGACGGGTTCGACTCTTGCTTCCCATGAATAAACGTGGTGTTTTTCCTTCGCTTTTTGCTTCTTAGCAACTTGCTGGCCGGCCCAGTTCGCGTCCGTGCGAGCGCCAGCGGATCGAGCCGACGCTTACAGTGTTGTATAGGAGCTCCCTTCATTAATAGGCTGATAGGGCGAGCGACGCTGGACCGCTCCGTCCCGCTGTGTTTCATATTTGTTATTAAAATAGGATTAGATCATTGATGAGTGATACTTTTACACTCTTTTCACCTTTGTTTAAACCGAGATATTTCATTTAAAAATAGATATTTGCTCTGTTATTTCTACTAATGACTAATGAATGTAAATGATTCCACAAATTTTCTCTTCGATGTGTTTTTCACGGGAAATTGGCTTAAAAACAAGAAATCACGTGTGGACCGCTCCGTCCCGCTGTGTTTCATATTTGTTATTAAAATAGGATTAGATCATTGATGAGTGATACTTTTACACTCTTTTCACCTTTGTTTAAACCGAGATATTTCATTTAAAAATAGATATTTGCTCTGTTATTTCTACTAATGACTAATGAATGTAAATGATTCCACAAATTTTCTCTTCGATGTGTTTTTCACGGGAAATTGGCTTAAAAACAAGAAATCACGTGTGGAAATGGAATGGAAGGAGAATGCAGGAAGAAGGAATTAACGAAGGCATCTGCGCGAACACAGAGCAAAAGATGGTGTTCCATACGGGCGCACGCACTCGTATGAGCGCTCGTTTGGCGTGGATTTCGAGACAGATCATCTAGCTGAACAATTTTTATTAAAGGAACCCCATCAAAATGTCAACAGGGGACGAGCACAGAAGTCAGAACCTCTTCATCATTGTCAGGACCCCGATCCTAAGTCACAACGATCTAGCATGTGACACATCATATCACTTTGCGGCCTCATGTACGGTAACCCACGGCTGCCGCCTTTACCTGGCCGGGACCGTTTGCGCCTTTTGTCTCACGTATATGATTGTGTCGCTAGCATCCATATGACAGAGAACCCGAGTCGACATGACTAGTCATAAACCAAGGTGGCACAAACTTACATGGACAGGCATACGTGACCCAACAATGCACATGTTGGTTAGCAGCGAGTGTAACCGAGTCGTAGCGAGGCTACAAAAAACTCCAATAAACACCATGTGACATTTCCCTGACAGACACAGGAGTAAAGAAGGATACATGCCGATCAATCCATGTGTTCCGGATGGAATCACTAGGAGGCATTTCCCTATAAGGAATGCTACAAAGAATAAATAACTAGGTGTCGGATCCCACACATACCAAAACATTTCAATAACATACACACAATATGCTCGATATGTGTAGATACAACATGGTGATACGTCCATTTTGCATCATGTTTACTTACTGTTATTTATGGTGTTTTTATGCATAATAATGCTTTTTGGAGTGATTCTAATATCTTTTCTCTTATAATATGCAAGGTTCACACAAAGAGAGAGAATTCTGGCAGCTGGAAATCTGGACCTGGAAAAGCTATGTCAGGCCACCTATTATGCACAACACCAAAACAGATGAAACTTCACGAGGATTTTTTATGGAATAAATAGGAAATACTGGAGAAAATAGCCACCGGAGGGGGGGCCATATTCTAGTATATAAGTCATTTTGACCTAGAAAAAATAAGGAGAGGACTTTCGGGATGGAGCTCCGCCGTCTCGGGGCGGAAATTGGGTAGGAGCACGTTTGCCCTCTGACGGAGCAATTCCGTCAGGGGAACTTCCCTCCCGGAGGGGGAAATCATCGTCATCACCAACAACTCTCCCATCTTCGAGAGGGCAATCTCCATCAACATCTTAAACAACACCATCTCCTCTCAAACCCTAGTTCATCTTTTGTGTTCAATCTTTGTACCGGAACCTCAAATTGGTATTTGTGGGTGACTAGCAGTGTTGATTACATCTTGTAGTTGATTACTATATGGTTTATTTGGTGGAAGATTATATGTTCAGATCCAGTATGCTATTTAATACCCCTCTGATCTTGAGCATGATTATCATTTGTGAGTAGTTACTTTTGTTCTTGAGGTCACGGGAGAAATCTTGTTGCAAGTAATCATGTGAATTTGATATGTGTTCGATATTTTGATAGTATGTATGTTGTGATTCCCTTGGTGGTGTCATGTGAACATCGACTACATGACACTTCACCATATTTGGGCCTAAGGGAATGCATTTTGGAGTAGTTATTATGATGGGTTGCGAGAGTGACAGAAGCTTAAACCCTACTTTATGCGCTACTCCGTAAGGGACTGATTGGATTCAAAAGTTTAATGCTATGGTTAGAATTATTTTCTTAATTCTTTTCTCATAGTTGTGAATGCTTGCGAGAGGGTTAATCATAAGTAGTAGTTTGTTCAAGTAAGAACAACACCTAAGCACCGGTCCACACCCACATATCAAATTATCAAAGTAGCGAACACGAATCGAATCAACATGATGAAAGTGACTAGATGAAATTCCCGTGTACCCTCAAGAAAGCTTTGCTTATTATAAGAGATCGTTTTGGCCTATCCTTTGCCTCAAAAGGATTGGGCTACCTTGCTGTACTTTTTTTATTATTACTGTTACTTGCTCGTTACAAATTATATTGCTATCAAACTACTATGTTACTTACAATTTCAGCACTTGCAGACATTACCTTGCTGAAAACAACTTTGTCATTTCCTTCTGCTCCTCGTTGGGTTCGACACTCTTTGAAAGTACATGTAGTCCCCACGTGTGGTTTTGGTAATTAAATAACAATCCTATAGGACTAATGTTTGCATTAAGATATACATTTGAAGGTTAGTCCCATTGAAAAATGATTGAAGAATAATGGAAGACAACTCCTTTGAAGCAACAATTACATCGAGGTAATCAAAATGGAGTTCATTGGAGTATCTTAACGGTTGCCATGCTTAGAGCTATGGTTTGAGCCATAATGGATCAAGATCTTAAAAGGATGATTTGTATGATGAATTCTAGGATTGGCTCAAAGATATGATCATATTGGACTCATGTCTTGATTCATGATTGAGCAAGCTATTCAAGTGAACAATTCAATATACCCTTCATGACGTCAAGATTAAACATGGAGTAGAGATATCGGTTGACCAAGATGAAGCTCGGAGATTGAACTCTAAATGGTCATCACACGAGCGCAAATGATGCACCACATAGGATCTTGTGATATGATAAGAAATTATCAATTGCACTCTGTGTACTAACCCATACTATGTGTTGTTATGTTTTTGATGGTTAGGTGATTCTCATGGGCTCGCATCAAGAGAGAGAGAGGGGGAGAGAGAGAAAGAGAGAGAGAGAGAGATCAAGTATGAGAGGATGACATCAAGTGTTGATGATCATGGTTGACGAGGGCAAGTTCAAGATAGCCATCCTGAAGGATTACATGCTTGAAGCTTGTGGATGGTCACATGATGAACGTATGAAGATGAATACAATGCAATCCTCCCCGCATGGCTTATGGGGGAGCTATTTGAAGCCTTCGCCAAGTGTCATGATCAAGATCATCGTTCTGACTTGAGCCAAGCATAAACGTCAACATCAAGCTCAATTGGAATGCTTTAGTCAAATGTATTAGTTCCTTTGGCTTTAGTTGTGAGGATCGATGACCATCGAAAAGGATATATGCTCAAGAATGAGTTTTCAGAAGCTATCTAGTATAGTTCTTTTATGATTCTTGAGTTATAGGGATCCCGCACTATTAAGAGGGGATCAAAGGGGTTAGTGATAGATTTTCTCAAGTCAACATCTTCTATTTATACTTCCTCCCATCATATTCCAACATAGGCATATTTCACTCCTATCCAATACAAATACAATATGCATGCATATACATCTACCAAAGTAAATCCATAGCCAAATAGGTTCCCCAAAGTATATGATCTTAAATTTCCATACTTTGCACCCTCCATTTTGGTTTATCTTGGGTGGTTCTCAACGTTAGGACCTGGAGCTTTTCCATAGCTTCAAAATGAGTCCAAGATCATCAAAATCGGAGTCCGGATGTGAAAGTTATGCATGTTTTACTTTTGGGGTGGCTGCAGTTTTTGTGTTGGCCGGATGTCCGGGCTTTTCCCCGGATGTCCAGCCACTGCTATCCAGAGGGCGTCTGATTTGTGTGAAATCGCCGGATGTTCGGCTCGGCACAGCCACTTACACTCCAATATATATATATATCCCTCTAGCCATCCGGTAGAGGATTGACCACTTCATCCCAAATCACCCCAAAAACACAAGTGGCTCCCTCTCACTCTTCCACACCAAATCCTAGATCCCATAAGCATTCATGACAGTTCTTGAGAGTTGTTCCAATCAAAAGATAGATCCACTCCCTCTCCCTCTTGTGACCAAAGGAATTCGTTATTTGAGCAAGTCTTGAGCATTTACCCCTTTGTTCTTGTTACTCTTGGAGGTTGGAGACTCCTAGGCGGTAGGAGTGCTCCGGTGAGGAATCAACTTGTGATTTGTCCCCCAGAAAGTTTGTGAAGGTTTGGAGGCCACCTCAAGGTCTACCACTAGTGGTGGGGGAATCGCCTTCGTGGTGATATCTCAAGGGGAGAATAGGGTGAGCCTTCGTGGCGTTGGTGTGCCTTCGTGGTAACATCCATCCCTCCAACGGTGACTGGCTTCCCTCCAAGGAAGTGAACATCGGGATACATCCTCGTCTCCGTGTCTTCGGTTATTTCTAACCCTAGCCACTACTTGTGGTTTACTTTGGTCTCTTGACCTTGCATTCACTATATGTTGTTGTCCTCATTATATTGTGTTGGTTACCATATCGTAGAGATCATTTAGGCCAACACTTTATAATCCACAATTCATACTTGCTACTATTGTTCTATCTTTTGCTTAGTGTGAATTTCTAGCTTGTAACATTCATTTCCATATCTTGTGACATAATTTGTGTAAGATTGTATTGCTTACTTGTGGTTGTGTGTATTATTCATTTACATATCTTGTGATATACATTGATTAAGTTTGGTAACTTACTTGTGCTTTCTCATATCCACCTTGTTCTCATCTTGTTTATCCTAAGTTGTTGGTGCACTTAGTGAGCCTAGTATATTTAGGATTTGTGCTTGAAAAGTATCCGCTTAGTTTATTTCCGCATTAGGATATAGCCAAATCCGTAAAAGATTTTAAAACGCCTATTCACCCCCTCTAGGCGACATCGTGGTCCTTTCAATTGGTATCAGAGCCCGGTCTCTCCTTATTAGGCTTCACCACTTAGAGAGTAACGATGTTGACTAGTGAACTAGTGCACGACGACACATTTTGTTTTAATGGCACAAATTACTTTATGTGGAGATTATGCGTGCTTTGTCACTTTCGGGCCATGGGTCCAAATGCTTTGCGGATTGTTGTTGTAGGGGATTCAAATCTAAAGGATGGACAATCTCCATCACTTGAGTATATGCATCTTGATATTCAAGTTTTGAGTGCCATTCACCAAGCTATATCCTTCGAAGTGTCTAAGGAAATCTCGACTTGCAAGTCGGCTCATGAGGCTTGGACCAAACTTGAAGATATATATGGTGGGTCCAATCTTGATGAAGACAATATTCTTTTCAGGGAGTTAATGGAGGAGGTATCCACATTTTTAAATCATGAAGAACTCTATATTGCTTCCACCTCCAATTACTTGGACACTTCAATATCTTCCACTTCACCAACATGTGGCGTGCCACAAGGTAATGACATGGTGAGTGAAGAAATATCTTGTGATGATGGTGTTAAGCTCATTTCTGATGATATGCTTGATCTCACATGTTGCCATCATAGAAATGCCTTGGTTTCCTCTACTTGTTCTATGACTAACCATGTAGAGGAAATCAAGAAAGATGAGGCATGCTTGATTTATGAAGAACCCTCTTCTCCAAAAGAATCATCATCAACCCCCTTCGCTCACATGTGCCTCATGGCAAGAGGTAATGACGAGGTATCATCTTCTCTTAGTGATAATGATGATAGTTGTAATGAGGATGAGGATGATGACTTGACTCAAAATCTCTATGAGATTGGGAAAACTCTTCATAGAGCTAAAAACAACACTTATAAAAGGTTCCAAGATGTTCTTGCTTGCTTTGAAAAACGTAATGACGTATTTCTTAACGAGCAAGCATTGTAAACTTAAAGAGGATTTTGAGCACCTTGACCTTGACTACAAGAATGTCAAAGGAGTGCTCACCAAACTCTCTAAGTCTCATGAAGAACTTCAAGCTACTCATGAGGAGTCTCTAGTTTCTACATGCTCCTCTCATATTGATAATGATTCTTGTGCTACTAACTCTATCTTGTGTGAAGCATCGATATTGAAAGAAAATGTTGAGCTAAGGACTCAACTTGATTTGCTAACTAGCAATTATCAGAAACTGTAAGGAAGTCATAAAAAGCTCCCAGACACTCATGAGGATCTTCTAATCTCTCATGATGGGTTAAAGTTAGCTCATAAGGCTATGGTCACCAAGGTAAAATCATGTGAGTCTCATGTGGATATTATCACATCTTCTACTCGAAATGCCCTATTGCCATGTGCTAGTCCTTGCAATTCCTATCTACATGATATTGGTACATATTGTGATGAATTGCTCACCATGCATTGTTGCTCTAACAATGAAGCACCTACTTTCGCTAGTTCTTTTGTTAATACTAACCTTATAGAGGAAAATAAATAGCTCAAGGCCCAAGTCACTAGTTTGAAGAAAGACTTGGAAAAATGTTGTGGTAATATCTTGAGTGTGCAAAAGGACCCTCAAGACAAAATAGGACTTGATTTCGTCTCCAATAATAAGAAGTCCAAAAACAAGAAGGGACAAGATCAAGTCAAGAATTTGGCCAACATTACTTGCTTCAAGTGCAAGAATGTTGGACACCATGTGAGATCTTGTCCATTGAAGAAGAAGGCTTCAAGTGTGAAGCATCAAGGGAAATGGCCTCAAGTTCAATCTCAAGATAATGAAAGTCCTCTTCCCATGCCTAACCAAGATAATGTTCTCCAAGTTGAAAAGGTAAAGAAGAAGAGAAAGGGGAGCACATGTTGCTATATTTGTCGTAAGAAGGGACACATAGCTTCATCATGTCCCGACGATAATATATCTAAGCCTCCAATTATCAATGATCATTATTCACTTAGGAAGGATATTGATGGTAATATGTTTGCCAAGTATGTTGGTGCCCAAAGTGGTTTTAAAGTCGATAAGACCATTTAGGTTGCCAAGCCTATTGTTACTAACTTCTTAGGACCCAACGTGGTTTGGGACCATCAAGCTCAAACTTGATCAATAGGTGTGTGGAGGGCATTGGAGACTTGGCTAGTTCATGAAGAAAAATGATTCTCACCATTCATTATGGTTCAAACCAAGTCAATTGAATTATCATCATATTTGTTATTCCAATGTTCCTCGTGGCGGTAACTTGTATTTATGTTGTCTACATTGAAAGTTACTAGCCCCATGCATGTTTAGGTTTTGTACCTAGCATGTGTTTGTATATGTTGTGTCTCCTAATATGCTTGATCTAGCATGTGTAGGTTGCAATGCTCATATATTTGTGTGTGTAGTCTCGAGCCTTCATTGCTTTTTAGTTGCATGTTATTGGGCTCTTGCGAGATATTAATGGATCACCACATTATGGGGGAGTGATATGCTTTGTGCATATCACAATCCTTGTTAAATGTTGACGATTATGGGATGCCACTTAGAATATACTCAGAGTATCCTATATCTCAGTGGCATGCAATGCCTTGTTTACATATGGCATTCTTGTGCGGTTTTTCCCATGGTTATCTTCAAAATAATATTTGGAAAATCATTTGATTAAACCTATTCCAATTGTTGTTTTGCATGATGATCTATCTAATTGGAATGTTAATAATATACTATCCAAGCATTGTGTTTATTTCTAAATTCTCACAGTATGCTTGTGTTAGTATAGATGATCATGTACTTATTTGGTTTCTACACCGAATGATTACCCAAAATACCATGTCGTTCAAATTCATCTTATTGGTTTGTATGGAGTTATGGGAGTTTGTTATATCATTGTTTATAGTGTTCTACATCTACTTGAGTGAGATATTCCAATGAGTATGTGTGCAATGCATATCTTATATGCTCATTGGTTTTTCCTTGGTTCATATGTTGAACTTTGTGTGCTATCATATGTTGATTTGTCACTTTGTTTCATTCTAGACATCATGAATGTCTAGTGATGTTATTGGAAGTATAATGGTTATGTGTTCATTTGTCCAATTTGTATCTCCCTAGATTTTGGTAGGCTTGTTCATGCATATTTACTATGTGTAAATTTGCATGCCTTGTTTGCTTTATTTGATCCCATATATGTATGGTAAATCCATCAAATTCTTAATAACTAAGATGTGCATGAAATTCAAATTCATATCGATATGCACATACTTAAGTGGTTTTACCCTATGTCACTACAAAAAAATACACTTCCGTGATGATACGTGTTTGTCACAGTAGGTCGCTTTTTTTGTCATGCATGTACATCCATGACAAATTTATGACAGAATCAAGATAGTCATACATGTGCTGTCATAGAAGTGCACCATGACATTACCAAAATTATCATCACAGAAGTGTCCACTTCCATGACGATAAATCGCGCGTCACAGAAGTGCTTTCGTCAAGGGTGACCGACACGTGGCATCCACCGTAACGGAACACCGTTAAGCTATCGGGTCGGGTTTTGGATCCGATAACCCGTTAACAGCCCCGACCAATGGGGATTTTCCACATGTAAAATCATCATTGGCTAGAGGAAACATGTGTCGGCTCATCGTCGGGACAAATGTCATCCACTCACTGGACAGAAGGCGCCTATGATACATCGACATGTGGCACGACCCAACAAGTTTAAATGGACTGGCCCAACTAAAGGCCCACAAGATTTTGCGGACCATAATGGGCCGGCCTAGCTAAAGGCCCATGAGATTTTGCGGACCATAATGGGCTGGCCTAGCTAAAGGCCCACAAGATTTTGCGGGACATAATGGGCCGGCCCAGGTAAAGGCCCACAAGATTTTTGTGTGCCATAATGGGCTGGCCCAGGTAAAGGCCCACAAGATTCTTGCGGGTCATAATGGGCCGGCCCAGCTAAAGGCCCACGAGATTTCGCCGACATTAATGGGCCGGCCCAGCTGTAGGCCCACAAGATTTTGAGGACCCTAGTAGGCCGGCCTATTAACTGGCTGCCATGTTTTGGGCCAAATGCCGGCCCATATTTGATCCGGTCCATTAATGGACTGCCATGCTCCGGGCCTAATAGTGGCCCATATGAGATCCGGCCCGTTAAAAGCCTACCACGTTCTGGGCCAAATTACGGCCCAGATCAGGTCCAGCCCTTTAAGAGGCTTTGAGCTCAATTATGGCCCATATCAGATTCGGCCCGTCAACTAGACACTATGCTTTTGGGCCCACTTGCTAAAGGCCCACTTAGTAATTCGGCCTGATATTAGTTTTGGCCTGTTAAGGGCCCGTTTAACATTTCAGCCCTATATTAATTTTGGCCTGTTAAAATCCCGTCATATAGTTGGGCCTAACTACGGCCCGGTTTGCATTCGGCCTACTCGCAGCCGATATCTGATTGGGCCAAATAAGGACCCAGACAATTTTGGTCTGTTAAAAGACCGTGATTTGATTCGCACAATCATGGGCCGGGGTTCATTTCGGGCTGCTGCGTAACTAGTAGGAATTAAGAACAAACCTACTCTATACAATAAAGAAATTACGGCATAGTAACTAAGAATAAACCTACACTACACAATAAAGGATTTAAGGTATATTACTTCCACCGGGCATCAAAGTTCGCCACCAGTGATCATAAAGCGCAACGAAGAAGCAGATTACAAAAACTGGGCACCGTTGCAGCGTAAGAAAATAATACTGAACCGAGACCACTTCCAAGACAGTTCAAGAAAGGTTAGCCTTGTGGGGGAACTGCTGCGCAAGCTGCTGAGCAAGGCTGTAAGACCGGCCTAGCATGTCGGTCATAGCTTCCAGGTGTAGTTGTTTAGCGATGAGGTTCTCATTAGTGTTCTCCGCAATCTTTCTTAGAGATAGGACTTCAAGTCGAAGTTGAGTTGCAGAATGCCTTTCTGCTAGAACTTGGGACTGACGAAGTCAAACTGATTCAGACAACAAATTCTGTGAGCTTATCTGACTGTTAGTCTCAAGTAACTTGAACACTGCATCAAGACAAGACTTTGGGGTTGTCTGGCTATCTTCAAGATGTTTTGCCTTCTTTGCTGCAATATATGTTGGGTTTGTCTCACAGCCTTCAGCAGATGTGCATGCCATCAGGTATATCACCCTGAAACAAAGCAGAGAGATGACAGGTTTTGCACGTGTATAAACAAAGATGATAACTGTTATGTCAATTCTATCCAATTTCAAATTAGAAAATAAAGAGTATGTTCAAAATATCAATAGCATAATTTGGCATTGTTCATAATGCGGGGAGCTTCACCACACTACTGGATTACCATGTCAACATAACAAGCATAGATGAATGGCAAAGAAAATCATTGTATCTATTTCCGATAATGTGCATGGCATGTTGTTCATATCATCAGCCACATCAGTAAGATAAAACAGGAGATGATAAGGTGCAAATGTGGGCTGCTTCACCACACACTGGATTATAGATCCACAAAAACAAGCATACATATAGGGAGTATTAAGTAATGTGCATGGTATGAATAAGGAATTTGGTTTTACAAGTAAAACTTAGAACTTATGGTTCTTACGAACATGCATTTTGGTAGAAACAACAAACTAAACAGCAGTAAACGATAGCGAGTATGAGCAAATTAAACAGCAGTTGAGGATAAAGGCTTTAGAAGGACTGACTTACATTAACAGTTAACACCGGCTTTATAATGCCCTTCTCCATGGCAAGGGAAGGATAACTCAAGAATTTCAGCACAAAATCTTCTTCATAAGCATTGCCTGTACTCTACATTTTGTAGAGAGTAATTATAGATATGATAATACTGGAAGGGATAGAGGATAATGAAGATAAGATGCAGATTGATGCTACATAATCAACTACCAATCCCTGGAAGTACAAGCGTTACAGGACAAAATGTACTGACAAGAGCAATGGGCTACACTTCTGCACTGGCATTGTGTGTGTATTCTACTTGTTGGTAAGATTAAATATAGATCTGATCTTTTTTAGTAAATGGTGGGCGAGGGAGATAAGATGCGGAATGCTACAAAATGAACCAATCCCTCTTCCCATAATACAAGAGTGTTTTGAACACTGGTGTATGTACAAAATGTTCTTATATTATGGGACGGAGGGAGTAGTTGTTAATGTAAGTACAGTGATAGACCACGTTCAGTCCTTACAAGAGGACTGCAGAGCTAAACCTCTTCAAAAGCATTGGGTTGATTCTAAATTTATGTAAGAGTCCATATGGATCTTATAATGTCCACCAAATGGACGATTACAAGGCTAACATGTGCAGTGATGCTACATAATCAAACAGCTATGAAAGTAAGTATGGTTACACAGGGCAAGAGGTACTCACAAGAGCAATGCAGTGTGCAGTATAGTTGCGAGATTCTGTGGTCCCTTGAGAACGAATGTTCTTCTGCTAACAGTTTTCGTACAAGTGAGACATTAAGGCAAATGCAGAAATGTAGTTCAAATTGTGATGTGATATCATAGACAGTACCTTATGTTGCAGCCGAGACCAATGTGTAACAAGATTATTCCACTCATTGTCGGATAAATGTAGCACCGGAGACTTAACATAAATTACGTTCAGAGGCTTGCCATCGAAGTGCGCTTGCCTCAGGTAGGAACGATACTTCATCAATGAGTGCTTGAAAAGCGCAACCAACCCTTGCTCGTCATCACAATCCAGTTTGCGCCTCGCCTATTTAAAAGAATGAAATCTTGTGTCTTCTATCAGCAGAAACATATGCAGTAATGACCATGAATAACATTAGTACATTACTTACGCGTAAGTTGCGGAGGAAGACTGGAAATTGTTCTGTGTCTGCAGTATAATCTTTCCATGAAGGAAAGATGCGCACAAAGTTCCTGACAACAACATAAGCTTCGTCTTCTAAACTGGGAAGAAATGGAACAGGGGTCCTATTTGCTGCAATTGGGGCTCTCTCTGGTTCGAAAAGGGATTTGGCAACTGGATTTGGTGTACTCTTTGCTGGAATGGGGGTTTTGCGTCGTACAACTGGTGCTATGTCAACTGGCATAATCATACTGTTTGCTGCAGTTGGGGTCTGCTGAGTTGGGGCATCAGAAATGACCAGTGTAGTAGGGCTAGAGTCTGCTAGAGTTGGGGTATTTTGTGGGTCAGGTGATATTGCAACTACACCTAATGGGCTATTTGATTTATCAGGTGCCACTACCTTTTCCAAATACTTTGCTTGTGCTCCTCCATGATCAGCAATCGCCCTCTTCCTTTTGAATGTCTGATACACAAGAACAACATTTGAATGGATAAATATGGTATGATGACAGATGGAATATGTACTGAAAATGGATAGGCAGGGCGTATTCACATACACGATGTGTAAACTAAGCTAATGGCAGTTCAACAAAGTAGAAGCAATGCAAAGCATCAGTTGCAAGATATGTGCGAGCAATGTAACCTTGGAAAGTTAGAGCAAGTAACTGATGGGTGAATAAGATAGGGCATCTTCCTCTGACTCCTCCACTAGGGAGCTACATTGACTTAGGTCTCCCTCTAGCTCAGAATCACTGTTAGGATCATATTCTGAGCATGAATCTGTAGGTGGAGAGTGTTTGCATTGCATTGCATTGCATCCAGACTTTATTTTAGTCCCTTAATGCCAAGTTTGACAGCCATGGCATTGTTCTGCTTTATTCTTTTCATGCGCACAAGCTCATAATCATTATGATGCTGTTCAGAATCTAAGATTCATGAAAACATAAAAAGTAGTCAGATTATCTATGGAATGCATTGCGGTTTCAACTCGGAGAGTGTCTCCCTATAAACCCCTGCATATGCAAAGTTCACCTCCCCAACCATGCTGACCAGACCACACACAGAGATACACACCCGAGCGGCGAACATGCATTTTCGAAACTAATTTAGGAACATTTAGCTGACCAATTAAACAACTCTGTTTTAATAGTATCAGATTCGTATTTGAACAACTAAGTTTGTTTAGCTTGATGGGTGGAGCAGTGTTATTATGACACGAAGCATGTATTCTGATTGTATAGTGATCATAAAAGGGGGAAACTCTAAGCATATATTTTTTTAGCAAAAGAGGGTTTCCTCTCTGATTTCTATTAAAGAAACCACCACGGAACCAACATGATCAATTAAACCCTAAGCATGATCAATTAAACCATATTATGGTTGTGCCATGGCAGATTTGAAGCTGCAAATCGGAGAAATGATATTTAGCATCCATTGTTTGCTTCGAACTAAGAACTAAATTCTAAGAGTTGAAAAGAAAGTAGAGTAACCAAGTGAAGATCTATTTTCTGGTTGAGATCAAAAAGTTGAGGAGATATGAAGTACCACTCTCTTGCGGCGCCGTGTAGGCATCGGGGGTGCGATGGCTATCGGTGGCGTTGAAGCAGATCTACGACGGTAGACGGGTGCATCGGGGTATAAGTCCCGTTGCGGTGGAAGAGAAGGTCGTGTGAGCGGCCCCGGCAAAGAGGACGATGGCGCCGATGAAGCGAGAGGATGCGATGCAAGGCTATTGGTCCATCGCCGTGGATGAGAAACGTCCATCTCCAGCAGTGGACAACATGGTCTTGGTAGGCGCTCCGGCATGGTGGAGGACGGTGGCGATGGATGTGGTGGAGGACGGTGGCGATGGATGGGGTGGCGGATGGAGGCTGGTGTGGGAATGGGGTGTTCTATCATGGACGGTGTATGAATGGGAAAATGGAGGGAGAGGTACGGGGAACCATGTTTTTGGGATGCGCCTGTCTGAAATATGGGAAAGTTACGAACTTATCCCCCGTTTCAAATTTGGACGTCTCGTCGGTTGGGGATAGGACGGTAATCTCGCATCTCCCAAATATTTGCTGGTAACTATTTCGGGTGAGGAGAGGGTGTTTTGCCGCCCACGGTGTATGAACGGGGCTGACAGGTAGGGCGGTTGTGTCACGTTTGATGGAAGTTACACATCTTCCCCTATTTAAAATATTAGCCAACATCTATTTCGGACGAGGAGAGGGTGTTTTGTCGCCCACCGTGTATGAATGGGGAATGGAGGGAGAAACAGAGGTCTTTCGGACGAGCTTGAATCAAATGAGTTTTGCCGTCCATGTTTGACGCCCACCGTGTCGGAATGGGCTCAGAGGCGGTCGTGTCACGTCTAATTGAAGTTACTAACCTACCCCTATTTAGAGCAGTGGAAATCGGGCCGATGGATTGTCCGTGTAATGGGTAGACAGTAATTTCCATCTCCCAAACACTTGGCTTCGGGCAGCGGATGTGGGAGTGGACATTTTGCTGTTTCTTTCGAATTTTGGGACAATAAGCATCCACGTTTACCCTGGCAACTAAATTCGAATCCATTTTGTATTCCTATATGAATCTTTATAAATCATTCTATGTGTTTTTATATATCTTCAAAAGGACGACAAAGATGTATTCCACTGTCATATATGAATATGATTTACAAATGCCGATACTCAAATTCAGAAACTAGAATCCATTTTAAGGTGAATTCAAATATTTGGAACACTTCATGTCCAACTCAAATGTCACACACATCATAATGTGTACTCCCATTTAGATATGTACACAAGCGATGTATCAAGATTCAAATACCGAGTCAATCAACCAAGAATGTACGGAACTAACAGGCATATAAACACTTATAGAGTATATGGATCAATAATATCAACTAACATACATAAGCCAGGCCACTGTACTTTTTTTGGCTACAACAGCATCCTTTTTTTAGCCAGCATCTTGGCCCTTTCCGATGCGTGCCACTTATGATCCATCTATACTACTATTGCTGAATGCACATTCAGCCCGATTGGCATATTTGTAGGTCTGGCACAGCAATCCAAATGAAATGTCTCCGAGTCTTATCAATTAATATAGACTTGTGCTCAAATAAAATTACAAAAAAAAACAAAAAACAATTATTACATGATCTCTAAAACAAATGGTTTGATTGATTACATGAACAGACAACACAAAGGTTATTCAACTATGGAAAGAACATTTCACCTATGATTTACCAAGTCGGAATTTAATTTCCTTTTTTCCTTCAGGACCTTAACAATCTGGCCAGTCTCAGCTTGCTTTGTTTTGAAATCCACCAAATATTTAATGGTTTTCTTGAGTACTGCTTGTGATTGTGCTGTTTGCTTCCTCAACATGTCAACTTCATCTCTAAGTGCAGAAGTAGAATCTCTTTCTACCACTAGTTTAGCCTCTAGAGCATCAGTAGTTGGCAATTCATAATGCATGATTGGGCCGGTGCCACTGCTGTGGGATGATGCAACGTCCATGGGGACCTCGTTCTTTGATCTTGGGCTAACCTGTTTTGCCATTAAAGTTCCGATTGGATTCAGAAAAGTTGAAGTTAGCAAAACATCTCAACTGGGAGTTATAACAGCAAACCAGTTAAACAAACAAGGAATTAAAGAGTTTCAATTGGATGCTGAAAAGTAGTTAAGGCAAAACAGGTAACCCGCTGTTGCAGCAGCAAAGCAGTTAAACAAACAAGTAGATATTTAAGTTAAGGCAAACAGGTAATTCTTAACAGTAAATATCAAACACATAGATAGGCGCAGTCTACAATATGATTAACAGGTTGTGCCATTATGTAATCAGTAGCAAACTAAATTAAGCCAAGCAACGTAATTGAACAATTTTGCAATAAGTGGCTAACTAAAATTCCGAGAAGCAGGTAACTGAACTTACGCTAGTTCTTTGTACAGACACACTGCGACTTCTTTTTCGCTTACAAGGTTGTACGAAGGAGTCCATGACATCAATTGCTTGGATACGCAGTCCCAATACTTCTTTCTTCCCACACTGCATGAGTAAGTCAAATGGTTAATCTGGTAAGATGGTGCGTCCTTGATATGTTATATGAGGACGTGTAGTCAGACTAGTTGTAGCCAAACACATCACACTGGCTTTTACTGTATATTTCATGCGATTACTTTTGGCATATCGAGATCTAAGCAATCTACAATAGGATGAAAAGACTGGCATCCTTCACATTATTGGCGATCTCAGTTCATAGAAACAAGCAATTCAACCATTTTGTGGGTAAATCAAAAGCGCCACTGGAATATTTTTCACTATCCAATCATACACGCAAAAAGGGGGACACCACCATAGGGGCTGGTATGGGCGGCCGCCTCAGGTGGATGGAAAGTGTGCACCTAGTTTGAGTCATCCAGGTTGGCCCATGCTAGTTTTGTTCGTCCCAACGCACGGGCAGACAATGTAAAAAATGAAGAAAAATGTTTCAATTTGGATGAGCCAATAACATAAGTGCAAGGCAGGCCCTATAGCAGGCTCGCGGCCCAAACGAGCGCCTCCCATATCGATCGACAGCAGGAAAAATCCCAATTCATTCGCTCCAGCCTCTAGTCTGGTTCGCTCCTAACCTAGCCGCCGCTGGA
This sequence comes from Triticum urartu, assembly GCF_003073215.2. Taxonomy (NCBI): domain Eukaryota; kingdom Viridiplantae; phylum Streptophyta; class Magnoliopsida; order Poales; family Poaceae; genus Triticum; species Triticum urartu. The sequence continues at coordinate 515,831,419 of NC_053027.1, read as the reverse complement.
CAGACCGATACAGCACTTCCTCGTGCCCTCGTTGGAGGGCGGTCGCCGGGCTTCAAGCGAACGGAAGGACAAGAAGATGAAGATCCAACCCTGGGTGTAGCCTGCGTGGGAGGCAGTGGCGGCAGCACGGGCATGGCATCGAGCTTGCGCAAATAGACAGTCGCAGCTTGCAAGAGTAGCATGCGCAAGGAGTAGGTACATCACATCCCTGATTATATCTAATTCAACTCTTCAATTTCTGGCCAATAGCTAAACCTGACGGTGTTGTAAAACTACTTGTATGTAGGGAATCTAAGAGAAAATGAAACCAATTTCTACTTATTTTATAACTCCCCCAATCAATACTGAACTGACTAAATCTGATGTATCTAATCAAGTTTCCGGTGCAAACATACAAGCTCATGTTGTTCTTGAGCCTGAAGTGTCTAATGAATAGACTACTAATGAAGGATTTGATGCAAACATTTTACATTCTCCTGGTGATGAACATATAGTGTCTAATGAGGGATCTAATGCAAGCATTTTGCAAGCTCATTGAAGGATTTAGTGTCTAATGATGATCTACTATGTTGAGAGAGACAGAGATTTGCAGGCATTGATGACAAGCAAATTATAGTGCATTTTCATAGCTTGAGGAAACATCAAGGCCATCTACCAGAAAGTCCCCGTATCATGACAACATAGCATAAATACTTTTCTAATATGTTGTTTGAAACTATTGGCATACTTGTGCAGGATAGATATATTGATATGCAGTTTGCGCACTGGTTATACATGCAATTACACTTCGATATTTTCAGCCAGAGAACGAATAATTCAAGCAGGTACAGACCATGTTTGTAGTCCTTGTACACCATGTTGCATTTTGTGTTTTTGGTGCTTGCATCATTTAGTGTTTATAATCTGAACTACTTTGGGTCATTAGCTGGTTTTTAAAGTGCATGTAGCTTCACATTTCTCAAGTTATGTTGATTTCCGGAGTGCAAGTGCCTTCGTATTTTTTAAGTTAAACGTTCGCCCTGGTAACTTGAATTCGTGGATCAGCCACTGCACACAAATCATACACGAATGCCAGTACGAATTAAATGAAATGCAGGGACTTACGCTAGCTCGTTGTACAGGCTCACTGCAGCTCTGCTTGCGCTTGGGATGTTCCATGTACAAGTCCATGTTACCACTTGCTTGGATGTGTAGGCCTTGTGCTCCTTGCATCCCCCTCTGCATTTTTGACACGGCGAATGGTTGATCAAATAAGAGGAATCGACCTTGATGTTGTACTGTAGGACAGATACTTACAAGGTTATACAGGTGTGCAGGATGTGTACCAGATCCCGTAGCGCCGCCATGCTTCGCTAAAATATGGATTTTCTTGTTTCAGATGATATCTCCAGAAGAAATAAGAGTTAAGGTCAAAGTTGCATAGGCGTGTAAGCTAAGAGAGCAATGAAAGGATATCCAAACATCGTCGGAACAGTGCACAATGGAGTGATGTGTGGATACCTAGTTCGGGTCGGCGTTTGGGCATGCTCGCCTAGCTAGAGTGCGGGTCACTTCAGAGCCGTTGAGGGTGATGCGCTGGCGTTGGCTGGCCGCGCACGGATGCTGATCTTGAGTGGCAGCGGAGCGCTACGATGCGGTGGACGAGACTGTTGGTGAAGCCCCAACGGCCTCGGGGGGCGGAGGTGTGACGATGTGCTCGGTGAAGTAGCCCTGGTGAGCTGGGAGACGGTGTCAGTGAAGCGCACCTGATGCGGTGGAACTCGGTGTCTGTGAGGCACGTCGGTTGCGGCAGCCGACGTTGTCGGTGGAGCACCCGGTGCGGTGGATGAGGGTGTAGATGAGGTAGCTCCGGTACGGCGGTGAAGCGCGACCGTCGTCTTCGTCGTCGTCCGGCACAGAGGTGGGGAACGGTGGGGAAAGAGACGAGACGAGGGGCGATTCGAGGGTTGGCGGCGAATTAGGGATTTGAGCAATCTGGGCGCGGAAGGGGACGGTGGAGAAGAGAGATTTTGCAGGGCTGGAATTGGGGCCGCCAGATATTTCAATCCGAAATGTGGAAGCACGAACTTATATTATCGTCGTCCTTTTTTTTGGGGGGAGAGGGGTGGGTGGCTAGGTGCTACGCATCCGTCCGACACACGCGACCACCCCGGCAGGACTATGCTTCGGTGCCTTAAGGCACCTGCCTTTGTGTCCATGACATATGGGCCCAACAGGTGGCTGGCCCACATGTCAGTGACCCAAAGGCAGTTGCCTTTAAGGCACCGAAGCAGCGTCCACCTCGACACGACCCTGGTTTGCCTGGTGCGCCTACATTTGAGAATGCAAACGAATCTTCTTTCATTTGCAAACGAATCTGTATGTATTACCATGCCCGTGTTTTCCTTGCAATAATTAGTCATTCAAAACGAGATACTCCATCCGTTCACTTTGGTAAGTCGTTTCAGACAACTTAAAATGAACTATTTTGCACATTGTCTGAAATGTCTTCAAGGTCTTATAAAAGTGAACAGAGGGAGTACTATAAATTAATTAATGAGGAGTTATTTGAAAAAAAATCGAAACGGTACCCACGCTAACGTGGATTAGAGTGTGTGTCACATAATTAGTTATTTGAACTAGCACACATGCCCGTGCGTTGCAACGGGATAATAAAACTACATGCATCTGACTCAATATAAGAATGGATCAACACCCCCACATGTCCGTATTCTCTAGTTCAACACAATACCCTTTAATTAGAGCCAACCCGTTATATTCTCTTTTATTGACATGTACTCGCAATTTCCTTCAATTATAATTAACCTGCATATTCTCTTTTATTTGCACATGGAAGCTACCACTGTTAATAATTTATTTTTATTTTTTAGTCAATCGTCGATATTTATGGTGTCCCTTATTCTGAACAAGCCGACTTAGCTCGATATGCCTGATGCGGAGCAGGTCCAATATGAGAGTGATCGAACTCACGACCTCAAAGGCCCAGTATGAGCAATCCCACATGTTAGTAGCCAGTCAAACAAACCCGTCCTGCTAACCAATATTTAGCGTGAATATTTAAGGATATACTGTAATGTCAGATTCAAAACATTTCTTTTTCATTTTTTATACTTTTCAAAAAAATCATAACTATGAATTGCTAAATATACTTGGCAACATGAATAATTTTCCAAATTCCAAACATTTTTTTTTCCAAAACCATACATTTAAAAACACACGTACAAAAAATTTGAACGGAACATTTTTTGAAATTAAACGACATTTCTTAAAAGGATGAATCTTTTATAAAAATATGAAGTTTTTTAAATTTGTGAACAATTTTAGGAAATGGAAAAATCTTTTGAGGAGAAAATGTCTTTTCACTGCAAAACTTATTTTCAATTTTTGAACATCTCACTAAAACACGAATATTTATCAAATTTCTAACATTTGTTAAATGCAATTTTAAATCTTGAACAAATTTGGAGAAACCCAAACAAATTTTTTAAAAATGGGAAATAATTTTACATTTTTGAAACAAAAATTGGAACGAGTAAATTTAAAAATTGCACACATTTTTGAAACAGGAACATAATTTTGGAATTTGTAACACAAACTATGGAATATACTTGGGAATGTGAACAATTTCTCCAAATTACGATCACTTTTTTTGAAAATTCCATACATTTTTGGGAAAAATAAGAACAAAAAGTTTCAATGGAGCATTTCATGAAATTCACATACATTTCATAAAAACATGAACCTTTTTAAAAAATACGATTTTTTTAAGTTGTGAACAAATATTGAAAATAGAAACATATTTTGAACATTCAGAAGAATTTAAGAAAATGTGTTTCTTTAATGGAAACATTATTTCTAATTTTTGAACATATCGGCAAAACATTAATATTTTCAAATGTGGAACATTTTCAAATGCATTCCATACACGAGGCCTGAATGTTTTATTTGCAAAAAAACCTTTGGAGGGTTTGGAAATTGCGCATAATTACAAAGACTACTCCCAAGCCATTGGATCTCACTTCCAACGGTGTAAAAACTCGTGTCACCATAGTATCTAAGCTGCAGGGTGGATGTGATATTCTATGCCGCTGTCATTTTTGTTCGTAAACTTGCAAAAAACGTGTAACTCGTGCCGTTACTTGTCTAACCATGCAAAGTGTTTGTTCAAAAAAACCATCCTACACTGAAATATCGGAACAACACACGGGGGTCCCACTTGTCATTAATCAAATTTGGACCTAAAACTAACAAATCTGAAAGACGAGATTCGAACTGGCAACCTGGACTACAAAGCGTAAGTCGATAGCTTGAAAAAACGAACGGTTGTTGGCTTTGTCCCATAACTTGATTTTATATAGTACTTGCGTTGAGTAGAGTAGAGGGAGTGCCTCGTCAACACGTGCATGACCGTTATCTCACTTACTGGTGGGTCCCAGGTCTGCGATCTCAATCTCTCTTCTCTCTATCGTCTAACCTTTGCACGGGCACACACAAAGAGTGGCGCTAGCTTGCCGTGGTGTTATTACAACTAAAAAAACTTGGAAAATAGAAGAAGACGCGGCAGCAATTAGTCACAATGACTCCGCCTGTACCCACTGCTCCCTGATGTGAGAAGTCGTCGACTAGTGTTTTACCGTGGTGAAAACCAAAAGATTCCCCGCTCCTCCGCCTTCCCGTAGATTGCATTGCCTTTTAGCCATTTCACCCCCTTTGCTTCCTCTCCCCATTGCTTCTACCTGGTGCCATGGCGGCGCAGCAGATCACAGAGTCCGAGGTGAGGCTCCTGACACAGGAGCTCCATACCAAGGATGCGGAGCTCAGGGCCAAGGACGCGGAGCTCTGTGAGCTCAAGGATGAGAGGAGTGCCATGCTCCTCTGTTATGTGCGGGAGTTCACGGAGCTTCAAAAGCAGCAGGCGTCCACCACAAAGATGCTCGAGGCATCGGCGGCGTTGCTGCAGAAAGCAGGAGATACGATAGGCTGTTAGGGGAGCCGGCTGGAGCGCGAGCGGGCCGATCGTGACGAGGTCCAGGATCGCCTCAGCCCCTTAGTGAACCAAGTTTGCACACACGTGTTGCGGCTGTGCGATGCCTACCGTCGTGCCAGCATGACGATGCCGGCCGGCGGGCTAAACCCGTTCGACCACCCGGTCGACTTCAACGAGCTGCGGCTTCCTGACCTGGTCTCCTTCTTCACCTTTATCTCCGAGGAGCTGAGCCATCTCCGCGCGATGGTGGGGGCTGAGCTGGACAAGGAGGGATTGCGGGCTGCCGTTGCCGTTGCCGGGCGAAACCTTTCAAGGCTCCTTCACCAGAATCCATTCGTGCCATTGGACGCCGTCTTTGACGAGCTGGCTCCCGTCGACCGGGAGCGGGCTCTGCGGGCGGTTGCACCCTTCATCACCAACCTCGTGCGCCTCGAGAAGCAGAGGGACTTCGGTGGTGTTTAGGCGCCCTCTGCATGGGCATGTCCATGTCTCGGCACAACATGACCATTGGATCAAACTCAGTCGGTGCAGATCAGTCACTGTAGCACAAAGCATGTGGGTGTGTTTGGTTGCATTCTCATCTCAATATAGTTGTTTCCTCTTCGTGTATTTTTATCAACCTACTAGTGTGGACTCATGCACCCTTCATGCACTCTGCCAAACACCCAAAAGTGGGTCAAGAAGGGAACTTTTGCTCCCATCCCGTGCACCCTTCATACACCCTGCCTATGGACCATACTCTCCGTGCGCTATGGACCTAGTTCTGTTAACATTGATCTCACCGTCCATTCTCGATCGGACAGTCGAAAAAGCGGTACTATGTTACATATAGGAGTAGTTGACATGCGCACAACATCATTTGTTATCGTCATATCTTACTACACTAGCAACAAGATTGTGTAGTACTGACGTATGAACCACTGCACATGCGTAGTAGTAGGAGCACTGTGTATGTTCAATTGGCTGCCGTGTTTCGCACTCCTCCGTCATAAGAGTGGAAACGCTTGCTGTAATCATTTTTTTTCTGAAAAACAGTGGACACGCTCTACCGTGCGGATCCTCCTCCAGCCATGCACTAAATTACTCACTTTCGCCGACGTGTGGGACATCCAGCATCGGGGTCCACCAGCCATGCACTAAATTACTCCGTAGTAGAGTGACGGTAGACTACCCCGATCGAAGTGCCACAGTAATGCCCAATGAGCCGTCAAATCACAAAACCCCCTCCTTTCCAGCAGTAAGTTGGACGGACGAAGCAACCATCATTTCACTCTTCTCTCTCAGCTTCCTCTCTACCCAACCCTCGCTTCTGCCTCATCTTGTTCCTCATTTCTTCAAGAAAACCCCGACCTGCTTCTGCCATTGTTCTTCTCTCCCAAAGAAGGAAAGGTGAGTGCATCAATGGTGTTGATTCTGGCCAAGGCCCGGTCTTGCAACCCCGAGACTGATCCTATAACTCCCTCTCTTTTCTTCTTTTAGGTTTGTGATTATGGTTTCTTTTCTTTTATTTCTATTTGACAGTTTCTTGATGGACGCTGGAGCACCGACCGAAGTGATGTCTATGGCCCTGGCCAAAACTGACGAGGCTCATGGTACGAAGAAGCGCAAGCACCCCGCCGAGACTACCGCAGACAAGCCCCCCTCTCCGGGATCCCTCATTAAGCAAGTCCAGGTAATATCTCTTCTTGACGATCTTTTTCTCGATCTTGATCGTGTTTTTTCATCTAACACGCAGTACTAGTACTAGTAGTACAACTTTCTGGGTGATCTTGCATGTGATTTTTGTGTGCCAAATGACGGTTCTAAATTCCTCTTTTGACCAAAACATGCGAGAGGTTGACATTGATTTCTTATAGATTACTTTCAACTACTCCCTCTGTCCCAAATTTCTTGTCTTAGATTTGTCTAGATACGGATGTATCTAATACTAAAATGTGACTTGATACATCCGTATCTAGACAAATCTAAGACAAGAATTTTGGGGACGGATGGAGTACTTTATGAACAACAATGCTACCTTTTAAGAGGGTATATTTGCCTCAGTAACTTGTGTTATGGATATTGCATGTAATCCCTCTGCTCTCATGCCTTTGAAGACATGTTCTAGTGTCTTTGTTCACTCATTTCTGTGCGTATATGTAGTCATATATGGAGTATAATATCAAAAATCATCTTATATTTCTGAACGGAGGTAGTAATAAAATATGGTTTCTGTTTGAATTAGAACCAGGTCCGTGGTGGAGATGAAGTTCTCAAAGTCATGTCGTGTGAACTGGAAGACCTGATGATGAGTTCTACTGCTGAACTATCCAGCTGTTGTGTCCTTGTTGCCACGTGTCCTGAACTAGTATTTTCCTGTAGCATTGTTGTCAGGCGTGTTCTCGAGGCTGTACTTGACCACAACAATTTCCTGGTTGTGCCTTCGATTACGAAGGGTGTGGTTCTTGTAAAGCTTCCCAACAAATTGGATGCGGCATGTCTTCATCATCATGTTTATGAGTGGAAAGACCACTCTGTTAGGTTCTCCAAGGTTGACAAGATGGTGATGGTGCATGTAGACATCTCACACGAAGTCCATGGCCTAGTCAGTTATGCGGGGTTCATCCCGTAGGTCAGTGGCAAAAAATAGTCTGCAGAGTTTAGTTAGTGCAACTTTGCTTGTCTGTAGTAAGTACTATTGTTCAGTACTTGATTTGTGTTTGTGAACCCTGTATTGTTTATTAGTACTGTCGCTTTTGGTGTGTGGTTAGTCCTGAGAACGGTCTATGTTAATGTCGGTCCACTCAATTCAGTCTGTATATTTTGAAGTATCCATATCATATTTTTTGTGAGGACGGTCTATCAATTATGGTTACACTCCAACATCTGTATGCATTGTAGGGTTTATCGCACCCACCAGGATTTCCAGCCCCATGGATGTTCGGTCCATACGATTTGTCACGACCTTTGGACTGTCCTGCTTGTGGGAGTAGGCGGGGCCCCTGCATGCCACGCGTAGTTGGACGATCAATCTTCTGTTTAGTACTTCAACATAGTGATTTCCTGGTAAGGATTCACTCGTGTCACATCAAGTAAATCTTATTGATTTACTGTCTAAATCTTATTGATTCAATGTCATGTTTTCTTTCTTTTCCTGCAATTTTACGATGCAGGTTTTTCCATGTGACATTCATCACAGAATAAACCGTTTGGTTTGCTCTACGATGGCTATTTTTGTAGGTTTCACTTCTTATGTCATGTCAGTAACGAAGGCACTGTCCATCACTTATATTACTGGAAAAAATTGGTTCAGTCTGTTGTCTGAGTACAAGCTGAATCCCTATGATGAACTGCAGTTTGGTTTAATAAAAACGCCACAATTAGTCCTTCTCACGTTTAAAAGAAATGAAGAAAAAAACTGGACCACGGTCACGGATCCTAGTCAAGTTAGAAAGCTGATCATAGCAGACCAGACACGATCGCCGTTGTCTCGCATAGATCGAGCACCGATAGTTGCTCTAGCACTGACAGCGGCAGCAACTCAGTCTGATCCAGCTGAGGATTGGGCACCGACCGCGTTAGCGGATCAGTCTGATCTACCGGAGGATCGGGCATCGACACCTGCTCCGGCACCGGCACCAGCTCTACAAGGAGCACCATCTCCGGCAGTAGCAGCGGCTTCGGCACCTGCACCAACACTTGCACTTGCATCTGCTCCGGCCCGTGCAGTTGCACCGGCAACAGACTGGGCTGCAGTTCGCACTTCATATACCAAAGTCCTTACAAAAACCGACATGTCCACCTTCTTGGTAAGCATTGGCCTCCCAAGTGCTTCATTCTTTTTTCTTTCCATGTTGTTTCACATGATTCATTGTGTTGATCTAACTGTTTGGGTATGTCGTCTTGTTTGCAAACAGAGAATTCCTAGAGCAACGAGGGAGTCGTTCAACAATCCGGGCAACCACGGCCAAGTTTCTCTTACCATGCGCAGCCTTGGTGTGAATGAACCTGCTCAATATATCATAAGTACAAAGGATGGTCGCATGATGATTGATGCTAAAGGATGGTCAAGGTTCAAATCTAAATCATATCTTGCGGTAGGGGATGATGTCAAAATCGAACTTTCTCGGCAAGGAGAGCTGGTCCAAATCAACTTTGAAATTCTTCAGTAGCAGCACGCAACTGCCTAACTGATCTATCCTCCGAGAGATTTTGATGTAATAATCTGGTATGGTGAAACAAGTGTCCTGTGTGTATTAGTACGATAGTATTATTTATCACATGGTATATCGTTGATAGAATTGCAACTCTGATTGCTGGTTAGGAACTGTCGTTCGATTTCATTCCAACAGCTGTCGTGCTTTATTCAATTTTGTGTATTCGCCTTGCGACAGCATCTAAAACTAGCGCTGTATCGATCGCTTGCAATATGAAAAGCGTTGAGGTAGAACACATGGGCCCCCAAACATGCATGGTTGGCCTGCGGCCCAAAGTCCAGAACCTGGTTTCGAGAAGCACTAGCTCAGTGCAGAAGTGGCGTCCTCCTCCTGCTGTGGGTTGGGCGAAGATGAATGTTGATGCTGCGTTATCTCGCAATGGTGCAAGGGGAGCCCTGGCAGTTGTGAGCCGGGATCATACATGCTTCTTCCTTCGAGCATCAGCACTGGTGTGCGAAAGTGTTACTGATCCAGAGATCCTAGAGGCAATGGCATGTTGCGAGGGGCTATCTCTGGCTCTTGACTTAAACCAGCAACAAGTTCAGATTAGCACCGATTGTTCAGCAACAGTCAAGCATATCAGAGAGGCATACTTGGGGCCCAGCAAAGTTATTATGGACGAGATCAAGATGAAGAAGAATATGTTCCAAACCATGGAGATCATACATGAAAAACGCGAGTGTAATGTTGAAGCCCATGTGCTCGCAAAAGCTGTTACTTCTTTGCCCTGTGGACGCCATCTTTGGCTCACAGGAACCCCCGAAATTATTTGTATACCTATGATTGTTAATCTTCAATAAAGCAGCTTTTATCCCTAAAAAATCTGAGTATTATATTCTCAGCTGAACCCCCATAATGCCCGTGCATTGCAGAGGGAGTATATTTCTCAGCAAGGTGAGCCTGTGATATAAAAGATTTGTATATTTCTTTACAGAGGGAGTATCTCTTTGTCAAAAAATATATTTATGTGTAACTAGTTACTCCTGTCTTTCTACTTCCTTTCGCTGATATGTGGGGCAACCGGCAACGGGGTCCACATGCCATATGCACAAATTAGAGTGCAAAACTTCACGGTAGACACACCCCGGTCATAGCGCCGCAGTAATGCCCAATGAGCCGTCAAATCACAACCCCCCTTTCCAGCTTTAGCAGTAAGCTGGACGGACGAAGAAGCAATATTTCACAGGGCCTGAATCCCCTTCTCCCTCGTCTTCTTGTTCAGAGAAAACCCCCTCTTGACGATTGCATAGGGTTTTCTCATGGAGAACCAGATATGAATTCTTCATCCATCCCCGATAAACCCAAGTCCCTTGGTCGCAGGTAATCCTAGGATGGCCGCCGCCGCCGTTGATGCATTTTTCTTCCTACTGAATCTAGTGTGTTTCATTTGCAGTGCCTAAAGTGCGAGTACCCTACAGGTTTCTGCGCCCTCGGCGAGACGCCACACCTGTTCCTTCTCATCCTAACACAGCATTTTGAAACGCGCACAGTATGTTCCTAGAATCCTCTTTTCTATCCGGGAGGGTGGGGTTTTTTTGAACATGTTGTGTCTCATATTATTTTTCCTGCAGTGTATTATTTGCTCTGCCAAAACACATGTACTCAAGATGCTCGGCCTTGCCATAACTGAATACACTAGTTTAATGGTCACAGTGAAGACAAGCCATGGATATAAGTTTCGAGTTGGGTTCATGAACCAAGAAGATCACTTCTTTTTTTATGGCCGAACTTGGATAAACTTTCTCAAGTGTTACGGACTGAAAGTTGGCGCATGAATGTTGATGGAAATAGCAGAACCTGGTCTCATCTTCACTGCGATCTTCCACCCCGATGTTGTTCCAATTGTTCATCCATGTTAGTTTTGTATCTGGTTCTTGCTTGTTGCCTCGATTACTTCTTAATCCACCTATTCTGTCTAACTAATCACAATTTAACTTTAGAAGTAGCAACGAATCTCTCACGAAGATGCTACTTCTAACTAATATTTTCTTATAATTGGTGGCACGTGTAGGTTTTTTCAGAGTTAAGCAGTCTGCTCGTCTGTTACTCTGTAATAACTCGGCTGTTACTAATGGCACTGAAGTTGACTGGATCGACATCCACAAGTTCCTACACTTTATTGATCGTCTTGAGGTCCTTGTGGGGCATTTCAATGGTGGAAGGCCACGTGGGATATGTGTGCCACTGCTGCACTCGTTGAACAGGTCCAACAGTGTCGAGAAACTTATGGTACGAGCTATTTTCTGTTATATATGTTGTTCATAAACTATTGCTTATACATAGTTTTACAGCTGTGATCTTCTTGAAACAGGAACTGCCGAGTTCTATTGTTCCTATACAGATGCCTGACCATGGTCGGGTCAGACTTGCGCTTGGTCACAACATGATGTTTATGTCGACCTACTCAATTCGCCTTGGAGGTGAAAAGATACTTATTCATGGGTGGTCTCAAATAATGAAGGCCTGTCCATCTTGGAGAATAGGATAGAAGATTATGTTCATGCTTTTCCATGGCTCTAAAGCGAATATCCTGTTTATTGACCACGTTGCGAGATGAAGCCGCTTTTAGAAGGTTGTGGATGCGCGGGGTGGCGCCTGGGCCTTGTCCTGGGGCTTGGCGGCCTCACCCTTGGTTAACTGTAGGCAAAGTAGCACTGTTCGAGGCACGCTTTGTACGGTTGAACCTGTATAAGTAATCATACTGCTTTCAGCTTTGGTTTTTAAGTGCCCCTGCTGGTTTCAGTTAAGGTTGTTAAGTACTCCTGCTGCTTTTACAGTCTGTCGTGTTTCTTCAGTCCTGTCTTCCTCCAGCCGCCAAAACCAAACCAGCGCCGGTGGGGCCACCTGCTTCCGCCTCCCACGGCTGGCTGCGCCTCAGTGCATGCATCGCCGCCCCACCGTCTCCTAAATCGTTAACGCCGACGTCCTCCGCGTGCTTTGGTGCGCTCGCCGCGGTGCCGCCCTCTCGCGTTGTCAACATGGTCAACAAACAACACAAATCGGCAGAAGTACATGGAGAGGATGACAGTAGGGGCCCACCACGTCAGCGTATGGAAAAATAAAATGCTTCCTCCTAGTGTTTTCCTGACATCTGGGACCCACGACATTGTGAGCGTATATAGTCAATAGACAAGAGAACAACACAAGATCGGCTGGCACCTGGGACGTAGCTACTCGAGCAGTATTTTTTTTGTTTGGTATTGTTGAGACGGAGCAGGGTTTGAACTGGGCTGTGGCCCGTCTAGCCCAGGCTTATATTTTATGTTCACCATGTGACCAACCCAACTATTTTTTCTTTGTGAAAATGAGGCCAGTTTATTTTTTCTGAAGAATACCCAATCTAGGCCTACTTATTTTTCTACGCCCTGATGGGCTGCAACTCTTTCAAGACGCCTGCAAATCATGAAAGTAATATGAAATGGGTTGTAAATATAAAAACAGATGACAAATTGGAAATTACTTTATAATTTCTGAATTTTATTACATTTTCAGATTCCTATTTCACTGGGCATTAACCTAATTTAAATATATCTTCAAAGTACTTTAATCTGGCTGGACATTTCGGTATTAAAAATAGTTTGGAACCCACAGAAATATGCGAAATTGGCCCTAGCCAACCAAAAAAAACGACTGCAATAAATTGCATAAGAAGTTGCCATGAGCTATATATAAATTATTAAAAAAAGAGGGAGTGGTCTGACTTGTGGGCCTGTTTAGTTGATGCGTATGCAAGATTTTTTTAGTTATTATATACGTCAACAAACGATTCTAGCAGACGTAACTGTTGGATGTCAATCCAACGACCGTCGTGTTTCTTCAATCTCTGATCTTCTTGCTCCAGCCGCCAAAGCAGCACCGGCGGGACCGCCTACTCCCGCCTCCCGTGGCCGGCTGTGCTGCCGCGCAGGCCTCAGCACCCCCTACTACTCCCACCGCTGGCCAGGGCATCCCTCTACTCACCCACACCCCCTGTTATTCTGCGGCGACGGCAGCCTCTAACCGCAGCCGAACCGGTGAACGCTCGTACTCCTCTCTGCGTGGGCATCCACTGCCGCGTCTTCCTCGGCTCCACATCGTCCCCTTCCTATGCCTCGCCATCGTCCACCGCCGTGGTGCTCTCGACGCGGCGTGGTCAATGTGGTCAACGACCGACTTCCATCGAAAGAGTAATGTACGTGGAGAGGCTGACAGCTGGGTCCACGGCAGCCGCAAGGAAGTGCCTCCTTGTTACGTGGAAAATAATTATTCCTCCACCTGATAGCGGGGACCAACCGAACGGGCCACCAGTATTTTGCGAAAAAAATCGTTTCCCCCTGACTGCTGGGACCCACTGGATGGGCCACCGTATTTCGTGAAAAAATGTTCCCCCTGCTGTCAGCTCGGACCCACCGGAAGTGCCTCCTTATTACGCACAAAAAAATGAATACTCCCCCGGCTAGCTGGGACCCACCTTGGTGAGAGGCTGACTTGTGGGCCTACTAAGTTGACGGGGATGAAGGGCTTTGTCAACTTAGTCAATATGAACGATTCTAGCTCAAGTGACCGTACGATGTCCATCCAACGGTCGTAGTGCTTCTTCAACCTCTGGTCTTCTTGCTCCAGCCGCCCAAAGCAGCGCTAGTCGTGCCGCATGCTCCTGCCTCCCGTGGCCGGCTGTGCTGCCGCGGAGGCCTCACCGCCCCTACTATTCCCACCACTGGCCAGCCCTGCGGCGACGGCAGCCTTACACCGCAGCCGGACCAGTGAACCCTCGTACTCCTCTCCGCGCGGGCTTCCACTGCCGCGTCTTCCCTGGCTCCGCGTCGTCCCCTTCCTAGGCCTCGCCATCGTCCACCGCTGTGGTGCTCTCGGCGCGGCGTGGTCAATGTGGTCAACGACCGACTTCCATCGGAAGAGTACTGTGCATGGAGACGCTGACAGCTGGGTCCACGGCCGCAGCAAGGAAGTGCCTCCTTATTACGCGAAAAATAATTATTCCTCCACCTCACAGCGGGGACCCACCGGACAGGCCACCAGTATTTTGCGAAAAAAATTGTTTCCCCCTGACTGCTGGGACCCACCGGACGGGCCACCGTATTTCGCAAAAAAAAACATTCCCCCCGCTGTCAGATCAGACCCATCGGAAGTGCCTCCTTATTACACACAAAAAATGAATACTCCCCCGGCTAGCTGGGACCCACCTTGGTGGGAGGCTGACTTGTGGGCCTACTAAGTTGATGGGGACGAAGGGCTTTGTCAACTTAGTCAATATGAACGATTCTAGCTCCAATGACCGTACGATGTCCATCCAACGGCCGTAGTGCTTCTTCAACCTCTGGTCTTCTTGCTCCAGCTGCCCAAAGCAGTGCTGGTCTTGCCGCATGCTCCTGCCTCCCGTTGCCGGCTATGCTGCCGCGGAGGCCTCACCGCCACCTACTATTCCCACCACTGGCCAGGCCCTGCGGTGACGGGAGCCTCACACCGTAGCCGAACCAGTGAACCCTCGTACTCCTCTCCGCGTGGGCTTCCACTGCTGTGTCTTCCCCGGCTCCGCGTCGTCCCCTTCCTAGGCCTCGCCGTCGTCCACCGCCGTGGTGCTCTCGGCGCGCCGTGGTCAATGTGGTCAACAACCGACTTCCATCGGAAGAGTACTATGCGTGGAGACGCTGACAGCTGGGTCCACGGCCGCAGCAAGGAAGTGCCTCCTTATTACGCGCAAAATAATTATTCCTCCACCTGACAGCGGGGACCCACAGGACGGGCCATCGTATTTCGTGAAAAAAATGTTTGCCCCTGACTGCTGGGACCCACCAGCTACATCTTCGCACGCAAGGAAGTGCCTAACAGTCGGGACCCACCTGGTCGAAGCGTACGTAGCGTTGTCATTCTAGTCGCGAATGTGTACATACATATATACTGGTCGATGTAGAGGCGCGCACGTAGCATGTACACATACGTACAATGGCCAGGGTGCAAGAAAGAAAATACGGCCACGTATGTGTACATACGGGCGGGGTCTCGAACGCCTACTCGCGCATACGTACGGCCAAGGCTCATGTACATGGCTGGGTCAGAACGGAGAAACAGCGTCATCGTCGTGTTCATGGGGAGGCAACGGAATGCGTCGTGTTCATGGGGAGGCAACAGAATGCGTCGTGTTCATGGGGAGGCAACGGAATGCGTCGTGTTCATCGGGAGGGCTTGGACGGAATAGGCGATGGAAACGAGGCCTGGCATACCGTAGAACGGAGGAAACGGCCTTGTGTTCGATCGGCCACGTTCGAAACGGGGTCCTGTTGATCGGGAGGGGTCTGGCGTACCGCCAAACGGAGGAAACGGACCTCCTACGGTTGAAACAAGGGTCCTGTTCATCGAGAGGGGTGCGGCGTACCGCAAAACGGATGAAACGAACCTCCTACGGTCGAAACGGGGGTCCTGTTCATCGGGAGGGGTGTGGCATACCGCAAAACGGGACTCCACGGGATACTGTTCATCTCCACCGTCGACCCCCTCCAGCCTCCACGAGCTAATGTTCATCCACCATCGACCTCCTCCAGCCTCCACCTGCGACTGTTCATCCAGCCTCCACCACGCGCTACTCCACCTGCTACTGTTCAACCAGCCCTCTCCACGGGCTCCTGTTCATCCAGCCTCCACCACGCGCTACTCCACCTGCTACTGTTCAACCAGCCCTCTCCATGGGCTCCTGTTCAACCACCCTTCCATGGGCTACTGTTCATCCTGCCCTCCACCGTCTACTGTTCATCCCGCCCTCCACGGGGTGGTCCTGTTCATCCAGCCCCAACCGGCTCGATCGATCGGGGTCCTGTTCATCCAGAGGCAATGCCACCGCTCACTATTCATCCAAACCCCCCGGCAACGCTCACTATTCATCCCATCGATTGCCTTCAGTTAGCAGCAGTAGCGAAGGAATCGTTCGATTGGGTTCAGTTAACAGCCATCGATCGATCGCTCGGGTTCAGTAACGCGTAGCCTACAGTGCAACCGCTCGGGTTCAGTTAGAGCCCAACGCCTTGCTTGGGTTCAGTTAGAGCCAACGCGTCACACACACGCACGTACGTGTACGAGAGAAATGCGCATCGCTCGGCCCCCGACCTCCCACCGTAACCGGGAACTCCCCGAAATTTTCCTCGCCCTCGCTTCTACCATGTTTTTTCCGTCATGGACGGCCCAAAGAATGTCATGCAGCTGCGTCTCCGGCCCGCCCAGGACGAAAAGCCCATTTTCTGTCATGATTTTTTGTCATGGAAGTAGGAGCCCACCACATCTATGATGATACCGGGTTTTGTCACAATTATCGTCATAGAAGTGTCATATGTATGACAGAATTTTTTTTCGTTCGGCCCAAAATGTCACAGATGTGTTTTTTTGTAGTGTGTGTTGTAGTTATGCTAACTACTTCGGACCCAATAAGTTTGGGGACCATGTTGTACTTAAAACGTTTTAGGTACATTTGAGAAGCATTGGGTGCTTGGCTTATTCATGAAGTTGGTGTCACCAATGAGGAAATTAGAGCCAAGCTTGGACATTTTATTGATCTATGACTTCATACCAATGCTATCTCGGTAACAAGTATTTACTTCATGCATATATATAGAAATGGGGTCAACCTTGTGTAGGTTGCATCATGGCATGAATTTCTTGACTCGTTCCTGTGATACTTGTTTCCTTTCTCAAAGCATCCCAACAATGATCTCTTGTTGCTACTTGTGATGTTTTTGATGGTTGTGTGTTTGGAGTTCATTAATATACAATAAGATTATATTGAGCCATGTCCTATGCTTTCAAGCAAAGATCTCATTGGTATATTTTATGACTCCCGTTTGGATATCTTATTCTTTCCTTTTGTAACTATTTCATGTGTACATCCTTCTTTGTGGATATATATCACCATGATTGTCATCCACCTAGAATCTTATACACGTGAGAGAAGTTACATCTCTAGTTGATATCCCTATTCTTTCATGTCCACCGTTTCATTCTCTTTTTATATCTTTGGTGGCTTCGTGGAAGCATTCGTTGTATGAGTGTGTGTCTTACCTCTTTGCATCTTAGTGCACTCATGTTTGGTGAAGTTTGTTGTCCTCGTGCTTGTATTGACAAGCTTATTATTTCCTATCTTCACCATGGGTTGTCGCAACCTTCGATTTTTAATTTGCTATTAGTGAGCTTGTGAATCCATTTGCTTGACATGTGTGTGACCTACTTACCTTCATGTGTGTGGGAAGGACATGTCTGGCACCTTGTATCTCATTTACTCAAGACTATGTTGATGCTTAATTCTCAGCCTTATATTAGTCTTCTCAAGTGCTTTGACATGACTCACACACATCGTTTTGGTTGTGCCTATTATTAGGTTGCCTCGTTTACATGTCGCTCAACCATATGTTTGTTGCAATTGCTAGGCTTCTTTTCTTATCTATGCTTGCTTGCAATTGTTTTGTGTTCCTATTGATTTTGGGGGGAGTGATGTGAAGGAAATATGCCCTAGAGGAAATAATAAAGTTGTTATTTATATTTCCTTATATCATGATTGTGGCACCCCGGCTCAAAGCGACCGGTTTACCCTGCATTGCCAGCCCAGAGACCATGTCTTCTGGCAACACACAACATCTTGTTATAGAAAACAACCACTTTATTGATGCTAGCGGATCAGAGTTTATATTACAACAGATGTCGAGGCCGAGCAGCACACACGGTGCGACTGAACAATATGTACATTATTTAGTGAACATAATGGGGCCTCGATCATATCAACTATGCAGCAGCGGAACAACGTCGTAGCGGTAACTCCATAGCATAGGGACACCGATGTGGACACGATCTAGACTCGAGCAGCGCTCCTTTCCAACGTGATTTTCCTGAAATCTGGCATGACACGCCAGGTCAGTACATTGAATGTACTTGCAAGCTCACAGCAGGCATAATCATAATGACAAACAATATCATGATATTTAACCAATTAATAATGTAATAATGTTCGAACATGCTGTGCTCATGCTCTTGGGATAAACGTCCCTCGGGACAAACTTACCAACCGTGATCGTTCTCGGATCACAAAACAAACCACCATCATGGTCTTAACCAGAGTAACTTGTGATCCTTACGGCGATCACCACCACACCACCATCGTGGTCTTAACCAGAGTAACTTGTGATCCTTACGGTGATCACCACCACACCACCATCGTGGTCTTAACCAGAGTAACTCGTGATCCTTTCGGCGATCACCACCACACCACCATCGTGGTCTTAGCCAAAGTAACTCGTGATCCTTTCGGTGATCACCACCACGACCCATATTGGGTCTCGAACAGCTCGATGGCCTTTCCGCCATCATCATTAGTGCAATGATCATAACTTAGTGTGCATGTTTATTAAACATTGACTCATGGTGGGACCTACTACGAGTTGTCCGTGACCGTGGACTCGGCTATCGATAGATTATACACTCTGCAGAGGTAGCACACTGTACCCACACCACGGAACCCATGGCCTTGCACTCCCATTCGGGTGGACAAAGGCATTCCGACAAAACCCTTCCATTGCCATGACACTCTCCTGGCCACTCCGACCCAATCCCCAATGGGCTAGTCCAGGGTAGCCCGTGTCTACCAAAGACACACCGACCACCATCGTGGCCAAAACAATCCCACTCGGGGACCCGGTACCAAAATCTCAACAACGGGCACACAAGGTTATGCCTGCTTACTGGGCCAGGGTAAGCACTCCCATAACCTTCCCTAGTTGGAGGCACCGACCAGAGACATGCCAATGGACCGAATCAAGGCCTCCCCACAAAGGCAAATGTGGTTGCACTGGGAAAATCTCGATTCAGCGGCAGCATGACCCAGTCAACGATATATTCAAGTTGAGTTATATTCAGGTTCAACTTAAAATGAAAATGACCGGTGTCATAGCATGCCATGAAATGGAATACTACACATGCATCGTATAATACGAAAATGACTGATGTCAACCATATTCACACTAAGCATAAGCATCAACAACTTATCTTACTTTCCGAGTCTCACTTTAACAATATTTTTTTCAGCAAGTAACATTATTTTCTCATGCAAGAAAATAACTTCGATTAATTCCTCATATGCATAGCAAAGATTCTACCATCATCACCTCAAGAAAATCCTAATTTCTTTACCAATCAAGTTAGGTTCAAACATTCTGGAAATTAAGTAAAATGGCTACACCAGCACTAAACAGGATATATTCTAGCAAATTTAACTATTTTTTATGCAAGAAAATAACTTTAAGCAATTATTCATACACATAACAACTCATTTTATCATTACCATAATTAGATCTTAGCCTCTTTATCAACTAACTAGTTTCAAGGTTCTGTAAATCAAGCATAATACCACCACACACTTTAACAGCATATAAATAACATAATAGTTATTTAAAATGCATGGATTAATCATTCAATTCAAGTAAGAAATCCATCAATATTGAAATGGCACCATGAAAATGTTGATGTGGCTTGCCTTAGTGCAGATGAGGTTCACAAGCCTTCTGGTGATCCTCAAGACAAGCCTCACCCTCTGAAAATAATTTTAAACACAAGAAGAAAATATCAAGAACTCTTCTGAAAATCACCAGAAATTCTAGACCGCTCAGAAAAATCTCATTTTTGGTGAGCTGCTAGATTTCCTTGCAAAGAACATAATTCAAAAAGAATCAATTCATTTGGACTTATGATTGAAAAGTTATGGTTGTTTGAAGCTCTCTGGAATTGAATGAAATTTGAATTTAAATAAACAGACTAGGGGGGTGAGGTCGAAGGAGTAAAGCCTTAGGGCCCCACCACTCGTACCGCTTCGCGCGTGTACAGAGTGGCTGACTAGCAGGCCCTGCTAGTCAGGTGAGAAGGAGGGGAGAAGGAAACAGGGGAAGGTCGCGGCTTCGCCGGAGCTCTCGCCGGCGACGAGGGATCGTTGGCCAAAACCAGAGGGAGGGATCGAGAGAGGAGGTTGAGGCGCACCTGCCCGTACCCGTAGCGTAGCTAGGGCGGTCGAACGATGTCAGAATCTTCCTCGCAAACGGAGGCAGAGGGCGGGGGTTGCCGAACATGAAGAAGACGACGAGCAGAGGCAGCTCCAGGGGGAAGGGATGGCTTCTCCGGAGAGAGGCGGAGGCCCTGGAAGGATCACCCTGGCCTGGGAGGGGCTGGAGCTTGGCAGCCAGAGGGGATCTCCGGCGAGCTCGAGCTCGAGGGCGGCGGCCCGCGGCCTGCCCGGCCGGGCTACGGCTTCCTACGCGTTTGTGGGGTGTGTGGGAGTGGTGGATGGTGCTCGAGGAGGCTAGGGGCGGCTCCATCTATAGGCGAGCAGAGAGGGGGGTTCAGGCTCTGCCGGTGGACACCTATCCACGGTGCCCGGCGACGAGTGGCGTCAGTGAGAGGGGGAGAAGGCGACGCAACTCACGCGGGAACTGTGGGCGAGCGGGGACGAGCACAGGAACGTGGAGATGGCGACGAGCACAGTGCGCACCACACTGTTGGGTTGGCCGGACCGTGCCCGTGCTCGCCGCGGCAAGCTCCGGCATCGGCGAGCGCTAGGGAGGAGTAAATGGCGTTGAGACGATGATGGTGGTGAGGTTTGGCACGCTTAGGCAGGCAGGGAAGAGAGCACGCGAGCAACAGAGGCTCGGGCGCATTGCAGAGCGCGTCGGCTGCATGCCAGCACGCTTGGACGAACGCGGTCACCGCGTGAACTATGACCTCATGCCGACCTAAGCCCAAACTCCATGTCTGGCATGTTTTTCATGGTAGTTTTGAATGTTACCATGCCTTGGTTTGGCTCCAGGTGTAGTAGAGAAGATTTCACACGCCAGGTAAGGTTTTGATCAGTGTCTTTAAGGTGTTACTGAGGTTAAATGGCCGGGAGTTGGGGGCTGTGCTTTGGAGGCTAGCCATCATCTACTAAAGTGATGATGCACAGGAAAATTCAGGCACAATGGAGCAAGTAAAATGGTAGTTACTGTAGAAACCACCATTTCTGTCCAGAATAGAAAATATTTTATGTAGCAAAAATATTCCAAAAAGTGATGAAATATTTTTGCTGAGGAAGGTGCCCTAGGGTTCATAGAATATTTGGGAATTTTCTCAGATTTTTGTGGGCCATAAAAATGAGGGTTGCTTTGGAACTCATTGAACTAGCTAGGGTTTTAGAGAAGAAAATGAATATTTTTCATTTAAGAAAAATATTCCCAAGATTATTTGAGATGGATCAGAAGGGGAATGATGATTAGAGACGGGAATGATGCACTTGGGTGAAAGCCAAGGGTACCCAAGTGTTTAAGTCCATAAGAAAAGATTCAGAAACCCCAACTTTCAAAATAAATCCAAATGAAAATCTGGCAAATAAGAGAGGGCAAAATCAGGCTGTCACAAACCTCCCCCACTTAGAATGAATCTCTTCCTCGAGATTCGGTTGCTTGGGAAAACCACTCTGGATAATGAGCCCTTAGGGATTCTTCCCGCTCCCATGTTGATTCTGACTCTGTGTGATGCTCCCACTGAACCTTGTAAAATTTTCTCACTTTACTGCGAGTGACCCTTTCCATCTGATCCAAAATTCTATACGGTCTTTCTTCATAGGTTAAATCATTTGCCAACTCTACCTCAGCCATAGCAGTCCTTTTCTCAGGCGGGGATATGCAATGCCTTAGTTGTGAAACAAGAAACACGTTATGCACGTCTGCCAATTCAGCGGGTAGTTCCAATTGATATGCAACAGTACCCACTCGGGACATAACCGGTAATGGACCAATAAACCTGGGTGCCAACTTTCCACTGCTCTGAAATCTCTTGACTCCTTTCATAGGGGTGACTCGGAGGTATACGTGTTCTCCGGGTTCAAAATTGATCTGTCTATGCTTTGCATCATAAAACTTTTCTGTTGAGATTTGGCCAATTGCAATCTGTCTCTGATTTCCTTAACTTGCTTCTTAGCTTCCATCATGAGATCTGTTCCGAAGATACGGCTATCTCCAGTTTGAGACCAATTTAATGGAGCGCGGCACTTACGGCAATACAGAGCTTCATACGGTGACATCTTTAGACTGGTCTGGAAGCTGTTGTTGTAAGAAAACTCGGCATATGGCAAGCAATCTTCCCATTTAGTTCCTTGGGCTAAATCACAGGCTCGCAACATATCTTCGAGTATTTGATTTACCCGCTCTGTCTGTCCATCGGTCTAAGGATGATAAGCAGTACTATATTTCAACGCTGTCCCCAAGGCTTGATGGAGATGGGACCAAAAGGCGGAGGTAAACAGGGAACCTCGGTCAAAAGTGATGATTCGAGGTACTCCATGTAGACTGACGATTCTGGATACATACAACTGTGCAAGTTGATCTGCTCGATATCTGGTGCTGATCGAAATGAAGTGAGCAACCTTGGTTAAGGTGTCCACTATGACCCAGATTGCATCATTTCCTCTCCGAGTCTTAGGCAATCCCGTAATGAAATCCATACAAACGTCATCCCATTTCCATTGCGCAACCGACAGTGGTTGGAGGAGTCCGGCTGGCTTCTGATGCTCTGCCTTCACCTTGTTGCATATGTCACAACAGGCCACAAAATAGGCAATGTCTTTCTTCATTCCATCCCACAAAAATATTTGTCTAAGGTCCTCATACATTTTCGTGCCTCCCGGATGAATGGAATATGAGGATTCATGTGCTTCTGACAAGATTTTCTTCTTTAAGTCTGGCTAATTGGGTACACAAATCCGTCCACGGAATTGGAGAGTGCCGAATTTGTCCTTGGAGAAATTTGGGGTCTGCCCTGCCATCGGGCTCTTGGCACGCTTCTGCAGTTTGATGTCAGCTGGCTGGGCCTTGCGGATCTCTTCCTCAAGTGTGGGGGTAATTTCCAAAATATTAGCGAGGCCAGCATCCACTATGACCAGGTTGACCTGAGCGATCTCCTCTTGGAGTTTGAGAGGCAAGGATTTCGATATTACATTTAAGCTGACACACTTTGTACTAAGGGCATCGGCAACCACGTTGGCCTTTCCCGAGTGGTAATTTATTCCAAGATCATAATCCTTGACCAACTCTAGCCATCTTCGTTGACGGAGATTTAAATCCGGCTGAGTAAATATGTATTTAAGGCTTTTATGATCGGTAAAAATTTGGCACCTTTTTCCAATGAGGTAGTGTCTCCAAATTTTTAGCGCATGAACCACCGCAGCCAATTCCAAATCATGAGTAGGATAATTTCCCTCATGGGGCCGTAGCTATCGCGATGCATATGCTACTACCTTGTCGTCTTGCATAAGTACGCAACCGAGGCCTTGCCTGGAGGCGTCACAATACACATCAAAGCTGCGATAAATGTCTGGGAGAGTCAATACAGGTGCGGTTGTCAGTCGTATCTTTAGCTCATTACAACTTTTCTCACATTCCTCCGTCCATTCAAACTTCTTATCCTTTTTGAGAAGCTCCATCATGGGTTTAGCAATCTTGGAAAACCCTTTAATGAAACGACGGTAATATCCAGCTAATCCGAGAAAACTCCGGATCTGTGTCACTGTCGTGGGCGGCAACCAATCGAGCACATCTTTTACTTTGCTCGGGTCCACGGCTATACTCAGTGGATAGTACATGTCCGAGAAACCCAACTTGCTTGAGCCAAAACTCACATTTACTGAATTTGGCGTAAAGCTGATGGTCGCGGAGTCGTTGTAGAACTGCTCGGAGGTGATCGTTGTGCTCGTCTTCACCCTTGGAGTAAATGAGGATGTCATCGATGAAGACTACCACGAATTTGTCGAGGAAGTCCATGAATACTTTGTTCATCATATGCATGAATAAAGCAGGGGCATTGGTGAGACCAAAGGACATCACTGTATGTTCATAAAGACCGTACCGAGTAGTGAATGCAGTCTTAGGAATATCTTCCTTTTTAATTTTGAGCTGATGATATCCGGTCCGTAAATCGATCTTAGAGAATACCTTAGCCCCACTGAGCTGATCAAACAAATCATCAATCCTTGGCAGCGGATATTTATTTTTGATGGTGACCTCATTCAGCTGACGGTAATCTACGCACATGTAGAGGCTGCCATCCTTTTTGTCCACGAAAATAGCGGGTGATCCCCATGGTGAAGAGCTGGGACGAATATATCCTTTTTGGAGCAGTTGATCAAGTTGTTTCTTTAGCTCCACTAATTCTGATGAAGGCATCCGATAATACTTCTTGTATAACGATGCAGTTCTGGGCACAAGATCTATTGCAAATTCCAGTTCTCGGTCCGGTGGCATGCCTGGCAGTTCTTCTGGAAATACATCAGGGTACTCGCTGACCACAGGAATTAATTCCAACTCAGCCACAGTGGTGAAAACCAATTCTTGCTTGGATATATTCTTGCGAGCATAGAATTTGGTAGTCTGCCCATTTAGACTGGTCAAAGTGACTTCTCATGTTGCGCGGTTTATACAAACTTGATATTTGGTCAACCAATTCATACCCAATATAATATCCAACTTTTCAGACTCAATAATTATCAGAGAGGTTGGAAAGTAGACTCTGTTGATATTGATTTCCAGATCACGGCAGACCATGTTGCTCTTGATTAGAGATCCCGGGGTTTGTACCAGCATATTTTTGCCCAAAAGTGTACAAGGAAACTTGTTTTGGGCAGCAAAACTCCGAGAAATAAAAGAATGGGAAGCCCTAGAGTCAAATAAAATTACGACATGTATGTCATTAACAGAAAACATATCAATGACGACTTCGGGGTTCTCTTGTGCTTCATCGGCTGAGAGATGATGCACGTGCCCAGTAATGTTTTGCTGGGTCGGGCATGACTCTATTAAATTGACTTGTGGCCTGAATGGGGCATCCGCCTTGTTGTTCTTGGGGCACTGTTTGGCATAATGTCCGTTCTGCCCACAAATGAAGCACGAATTGTTGCGCTGACGCTCCTCATGTATTGGGTTGGTCATGACATTCTTGACTTGAGTGGTGGTCTTGTTAACATTCTGTTGCCAATTGGGCTTGCATTCCACCTGAGGCTGCTGCCAGGTTCGAGCCTTTTGCACTGGTTACCCATCCTTCTTTGGCTCAAACTTACACTTGTTGTCGTTGTTGGCATGCCTATTATTTGATATAAGCTTGTGCTCCCATTCAGCAATGAAAGCCTTGTTTACCAGAGTTTGGAAATCTGGGAAGTTAAACATACTGAGAGTACACCGGAGTTGCGGATTTAAGCCTCCAAGAAATCTGTCAATCTTCCTTTCTGTGGTGGCCACGTCATACAGGGAGTAACGGGCCAGGTGATTGAATCTTTGCAAATATTCACCCACAGACTGATTTCCTTGGACAAGTGCGAGAAATTCACGATGCTTAACCTTCATAACTCCAGTAGGGATATGATGTTTCCGGAACTGATCCTTAAATTTTTCCTAGGTGATTTCTTCATCAGCAGGCCACATGGCTTTTGTATTTCCCACCATATGGCAGCAGCGCCTTCAAGATAATGAGTTGCAAATGGAACTTTATCATTTTCTTCAGTACGAGCAATCTCAAGCTTTTTCTCAATGGCACGCAACCAATCGTCTGCATCCAATGGGTCAATAATCTGACTGAAATTGGGTTGCTTGGTCCTTTGAAAATCTGACAGCTTTGAGTAATGACCGTTCTGATTTCCATTCTGTCCAACCATAGCTTGCACACTTCTTAATATTTCAAGCAGACCATTGTTCCTTCTTTCCTCAAACATATAAAGAATTTGCTCGGTAGAGGGCGGATTTGGCGGTGGAGGAGGTGGCGGAATGTACGGCTCGGGAGAATGTCCTGCCTGTCGTGCGGAACGATGAACAGGAGTTCCCTCACGAACGTTGCTACTGCTGCCTCCCCTCGTCATCCTATTGTGGATTTTTCCCAATACAACGCAATCAAGATGAGAAACATCTAAGAATAAATTTGGGGAAAAGCCAGCGACAAATCCCAGAAGAAAGAAAAAGAGCGAAGAAAATATGGCGAATAAAGTCCCAATATAATTATAGATAGGCTCATACATGAAAGATAAACAACATGACAGGTTCAACTACTCTCATACATGCAACAAAACATCATGACTCGTACGACTACATCCGTACATCATCCGGACGTCTGCGAATACTCCGAGGTACTACCGCTCTGCTGGTGCTGCGGTGTCCTCCCTTGAGCGGACTCGGATCCTGAACTGACGTGGTTAACGGAAACCTTCGGGTTAAAGGTAACACGACGACGCTGCCTTGAGGGCTCTCCCTCAGGGACAGGGGTAGGATGAAGCATCAGGGCTACATGGGTAGAGAGAAGTAAAACCCACTTGGCAGGAGTACTGAGAGGGTTCACCGTTGAGGTGCCTGAGCTACCCAGGGGAGTAACCGGTGAAATAGGGGAACTAGAACTGGCTGGAATATAGGGAGTAAATCCCAGAGAAGATGGAGTAGTGGCAGATCTAGTAGTGACCAAAGCAGCGGCTAAAGCAGTACGGGCACGAGTCAGCTCTCGAGCCAGCTCATGGATCATAAGATAGCTCGCAGTGACATAACGAGCAAGGTGGCTAGCAACACTATCAGACTCCGGATCAATGATCTGGAAGCGGACACTACCATTGTCGTGCAGAGAAGGATAGTAAAAGAAACCTGGATGGTTTTGCATCCGGTCTTCGTTGTAGCAAAGCTCGACAAGGACCTCGAATGCAGCAAACTGGACAGCCTGAGAAGCAGTAGAGGCGTAACCGCTCCGAGAAGTACGAGTGTAAGAGCCGGAATCGGAACTAGTGCGCAGAGTAACCACTTCGTGATACTCATACACTGAATCCGCTAGACGCTCCCGGTACACATGATAGACTGGATCGTCTCCGAGGGGGTACATCTGACGCCACACGTTGCGAAGAAGGTGCGGTGACGTGTACGGCATCAACTGCAACTGGCACGGATACGACACCGGAGCCATCTACACTCACAACCATTAGCAAGTTAGCATAAAAATATAAATCAAGTGCATGCAATGCAACAATCAGCTACATTAGCTACCGACACTCAACTAAAACTCGTATCTAACGTCCAGTTAACACGTCGTAGTCTAGCGTGGCCTACAGTCAGCGCGGCTCTGATACCAAGCGTTGTGGCACCCCGGCTCAGAGCGACCGGTTTACCCTGCATTGCCAGCCCAGAGACCATGTCTTCTGGCAACACACAACATCTTGGTACAGAAAACAACCGCTTTATTGATGCTAGTGGCTCGGAGTTTACATTACAACAGATGTCGAGGCCGAGCAGCACACACGGTGCGGCTGAACAATATGTACACTATTTAGTGAACATAATTGGGCCTCGATCATATCAACTATGCGGTAGCGGAACAACGTCGTAGCGGTAACTCCATAGCACAGGGACACCGATGTGGACACGATCTAGACTCGAGCAGCGCACCTTTCCAACGCGATTTTCCTAAAATCTGGCATGACACGCCAGGTCAGTACATTGAATGTACTTGCAAGCTCACAACAGGCGTAATCATAATGACAAACAATATCATGATATTTAACCAATTAATAATGCAATAATGTTCCAACATGCTGTGCTCATGCTCTTGGGATAAACGTCCCTCAGGACCAACTTACCAACCGTGATCGTCCTCGGATCACAAAACAAACCACCATCGTGGTCTTAACCAGAGTAACTTGTGATCCTTACGGCGATCACCACCACACCACCATCATGGTCTTAACCAGAGTAACTTGTGATCCTTACGGCGATCACCACCACACCACCATCGTGGTCTTAACCAGAGTAACTCATGATCCTTTCGGCGATCACCACCACACCACCATCGTGGTGTTAGCCAAAGTAACTCGTGATCCTTTTGACGATCACCACCACGATCCATATTGGGTCTCGAACATCTCGATGGCCTTTCCGCCATCATCATCTGTGCAATGATCATAACTTAGTGTGCATGTTTATTAAACGTTGACTCATGGTGGGACCTACTACGAGTTGTCCGTGACCGTGGACTCGGCTATCGATAGATTATACACTCTGCAGAGGTAGCACACTGTACCCACACCACAGAACCCATGGCCTCGCACTCCCATTCGGGTGGACCAATGGCATTCTGACAAAACCCTTCCATTGCCATGACACTCTCCTGGCCACTTCGACCCAATCCCCAGCGGGCTAGTCCTGGGTGGCCCCGTGTCTACCAAAGACACACCGAGCACCGTCGTGGCCAAAGCAATCCCACTCGGGGACCCAGTACCAAAATCTCAACAACGGGCACACAAGGTTATGCCTGCTTACCGGGCCAGGGTAAGCATGCCCATAACCTTCCCTAGTTGGAGGCACCGACCAGAGACATGCCAATGGACCGAATCAAGGCCTCCCCACAAAGGCAAATGTGGTTGCACTGGGAAAATCTCGATTCAGCGGCACCATGACCCAGTCAATGATATATTCAAGTTGAGTTATATTCAGGTTCAACTTAAAATAAAAATGATCGGTGTCATAGCATGCCATGAAATGCAATACTACACATGCATCATATAATACGAAAATGACTGTTGTCAACCATATTCACACTAAGCATAAGCATCAGCAACTTATCTTACTTTCCGGGTCTCACTTTAACAATATTTTTTTTTCAGCAAGTAACATTATTTTCTCATGCAAGAAAATAACTTCGATTAATTCCTCATATGCACAACAAAGATTCTACCATCATCACCTCAAGCAAATCCTAATTTCTTTACCAATCAAGTTAGGTTCAAACATTCTGGAAATTAAGTAAAATGGCTACACCAGCACTAAACATGATATATTCTAGCAAATTTAACTATTTATTTATGCAAGAAAATAACTTTAAGCAATTATTCATACACATAACAACTCATTTTATCATTACCATAATTAGATCTTAGCCTCTTTATCAACTAACTAGTTTCAAGGTTCTGTAAATCAAGCATAATACCACCACACACTTTAACAGCATATAAATAACATAATAGTTATTTAAAATGCATGGATTAATCATTCAATTCAAGTAAGAAATCCATCAATATTGAAATGGCACCATGAAAATGTTGATGTGGCTTGCCTTAGTGCAGATGAGGTTCACAAGCCTTCTGGTGATCCTCAAGACAAGCCTCACCCTCTGAAAATAATTTTAATCACAAGAAGAAAATATCAAGAACTCTTCTGAAAATCACCAGAAATTCAAGACAGCTCAGAAAAATCTCATTTTTGGTGAGCTGCTAGATTTCCTTGCAAAGAACATAATGCAAAAAGAATCAATTCATTTGGACTTATGTTTGAAAAGTTATGGCTGTTTGAAGCTCTATGGAATCGAATGAAATTTGAATTTAAATAAACAGACTAGGGGGTGACGTCGAAGGCGTAAAGCCTCGGGGCGCCACCACTCGTACCGCTTCGCGCGCATATAGAGTGGCTGACTAGTGGGCCCCACTAGTTAGGTGAGAAGGAGGGGAGAAGGAAACAGGGGAGGGTCGCGGCTTCGTCGGAGCTCTCGCCGGTGACGAGGGCTCTTGGCCAAAACCAGAGGGAGGGAACGAGAGAGGGGGTTGAGGCGCACCTGCCCGTACCCGTAGCGTTGCTAGGGGCGGTCGGACGGCGTCAGAATCTTCCTCACAAACGGAGGCAGATGGCGGGGGTCGCCGGAGATGAAGAAGACAGCGAGCAGAGGCAGCTCCAGGGGCTCCAGGGGGAAGGGATGGCTTCTCCGGAGAGAGGCGGATGCCCTGGAAGGATCGCCCTGGCCTGGGAGGGGCTGGAGCTACTACGACGACCAGAGGGGATCGCCGGCGAGCTCGAGCTCGAGGGCGGCGGCCCACGGCCTGCCCGGCCAGGCTACGGCTTCCTACGCGTTTGTGGGGTGTGTGGGAGTGGTGGATGGTGCTCGAGGAGGCTGGGGGCGGCTCCATTTATAGGCGAGCGGAGAGGGGGGTTCGGGCTCCACCGGTGGACACCTGTCCACGGCACCCGGCGACGAGCGGCATTAGTGAGAGGGGGAGAAGGCGACACAGCTCATGCGGGAACTGTGGGCGAGCAGGGACGAGCACATGAATGAAGAGATGGCGACAAGCACAGTGCGCACCACACTGTTGGGTTAGCCGGACCGTGCCCGTGCTCGCTGCGGTGAGCTCCGGTGTCGGCGAGCGCCAAGGAGGAGTAATGGCATTGAGACGATGATGGTGGCGAGGTTTGGCACGCTTAGGCAGGCGGGGAAGCGAGCACACGACCAACAGAGGCTCAGGCGCGTCGCAGAGCGCGTCGGCTGCATGCCAGCATGCCTGGACGAACGCGGTCACCGCGTGAACTATGACCTCATGCCAACCTAAGCCCAAACTCCATGTCTGGCACGTTTTTTGTGGTAGTTTTGAAATTTACCATGCATTGGTGTGGCTCCAGGTGCAGTAGAGAAGATTTCACATGCCAGGTAAGCTTCTGATCAGTAACTTTGAGGTGTTACTGAGGTTAAATGGCTGGGAGTTGGGGGCTATGCTTTGGAGGCTAGCCATCATCTACTAAGGTGATGATGCACAAGAAAATTCAGGCACAGGGGAGCAAGTAAAATGGTAGTTGTTGAAACCACCATTTCTGTCCAGAATAGAAAATATTTTCTGTAGCAAAAATATTCCAAAAAGTGATGAAATATTTTTGCTGAGGAAGGTGCCCTAGGGTTCAAAGAATATTTGGGAATTTTCTCCGATTTTTGTGGGTCATAAAAATGAGGGTTGCTTTGGAGCTCATTGAACTAGCTAGGGTTTTAGAGAAGAAAATGAATATTTTTCATTTAAGAAAAATATTCCCAAGATTACTTTGAGATGGATCAGAAGGGGAATGATGATTAGAGAGGGGAATGATGCACTTGGGTGAAAGCCAAGGGTACCCAAGTGTTTAAGTCCATAAGAAAAGATTCAGAAACCCCAACTTTCAAAATAAATCCAAATGAAAATCAGGAAAATAAGAGAGGGCAAAATCAGGCTGTCACAATGATAAATGTTTATTACTCATGCTAGAATTGTATTAATCGGAAACTTAGTACATGTGTGAATACATAGACAAACAAGTGTCACTAGTATGCCTCTACTTGACTAGCTCGTTAATCAAAGATGGTTAAGTTTCCTAGCCATAGACATGAGTTGTCATTTGATGAACGGGATCACATCATTAGAGAATGATGTTATTGACTTGGCCCATCTGTTAGCTTAGCACTATGATCGTTTAGTTTATTGCTATTGCTTCCTTCATAACTTATACATGTTCCTATGACTATGAGATTATGCAACTCCTGAATACCGGAGGAACACTTAGTGTGCTATCAAACATCACAATGTAACTGGGTGATTATAAAGATGCTCTATAGGTGTCTTCGATGGTGTTTATTGAGTTGGCATAAATCGAGATTAGGATTTGTCACTCTGATTGTCGGAGACGTATCTCTGGGCCCTCTCAGTAATGCACATCACTATAAGCCTTGCAAGCAATGTGACTAATGAGTTAGTTGCGGGATGATGCATTATGTAATGAATAAAGAGACTTGCCGGTAATGAGATTGAACTAGGTATGATGATACCGACGATCGAATCTTGGGCAAGTAACATATCGATGACAAAGGGAACAACGTATGTTGTTATGCTGTTTGACCGATAAAGATCTTCGTAGAATATGTAGGAACCAATATGAGCATCCACGTTCCGCTATTGGTTATTTACTTGAGATGAGTCTCGGTCATGTCTACATAGTTCTCGAACCCGTAGGGTCCGCACGCTTAACGTTCGGTGACGATCGGTATTATGAGTTTATGTGTTTGTTGTACCGAAGGTTGTTAGGAGTCCCGAATATGATCGCGGACATGACGAGGAGTCTCGAAATGGTCGAGACATAAAGATTGATATATTGGACGATGTTATTCGGACACCGGATGAGTTCCGGGGGTCACCGGATAAATATCGGAGTGCCGGAAGGGTTATCGGAACCACAGGGGAAGTTATGGGCCTTAAGGGAGATAGAGGGAGCAGCCAAGGGCTGGCTGCGTGCCCCCCATGGACCTAGTCCGAATTGGACTAGGGGGAGGTGCGGCGCCCCCTCCTTCCTTCTCCTTCCCCTCTCCTTCCTTCTTCTCGTAGTAGTACTAGAAAAAGGGGGAATCCAACTCCCACTAGGAGTAGGATTGCCCCCCTTGGGCGCGCCCTATGAGGGCCGGCCGACCTCCCCGTTGCTCCTTTATATATGGGGGTAGGGGGCACCCCATAGACACACAAGTTGATCTTAGCCGTGTGCGGTGCCCCCTCCACAGATTTCCACCTCGGTCATATTGTCGTAGTGCTTAGGCAAAGCCCTGCGTTGGTAACTTCATCATCACCATCATCACGCCGTCGTGCTGACGAAACTCTCCGTCAACCTCAGCTGGATCTAGAAGTTCGAGGGAAGTCACCGAGCTAAACGTGTGCAGATCGCGGAGGTGTCGTGCGTTCGGTACTTGATCAGTTGGATTGCGAAGACGTTCGACTACATCAACCGAGTTACTTAACGCTTCCGCTTTTGGTCTACGAGGGTACGTGGACACACTCTTCCCGCTCGTTTCTATGCTTCTCCTAGATAGATCTTGCATGATCGTAGGAAAATTTTGAAATACTACGTTCCCCAATAGGGGCATCCGAGCCAGGTCTATGCGTAGATGTTATATGCACGAGTAGAACGCAAAGAGTTGTGGGCGATAATAGTCATATTGCTTACCAGCATGTCATACTTTGATTCGGCGGTATTGTTGGATGAAGCGGCCCAGACCAACATTACATGACCGCGTTCATGAGACTGGTTCTACCACCGTGCTTTGCACACAGGGGGCTAGTGGGTGTCCGTTTCTCCAACTTTAGTTGAATCGAGTGTGACTACGCCCGATCCTTGTTGAAGGTTAAAACAGCAAACTTGACGAAAAATCGTTGTGGTTTTAATGTGTAGGTAAGAACGGTTCTTGCTAAGCCCGCAGCAGCCATATAAAACTTGCAACAACAAAGTAGAGGACGTCTAACTTGTTTTTGCAGGGCATGTTGTGATGTGATATGGTCAAGAAGTGATTATATAAATTGTTGTATGAGATGATCATGTTTTGTAACACAGTTATCGGCAACTGGCAGGAGCCATATGGTTGTCGCTTTATTGTATGAATGCAATCGCCATGTAATTTCTTTACTATATCACTAAGCGGTAGCGATAGTCGTGGAGGAAATACTTGGCGAGACGGCAACAATGCTTCGATGGAGATCAAGGTGTCAAGCCGGTGACAATGGTGATCATGACGGTGCTTTGGAGATGGAGATCAAAGGCACAAGATGATGATGGTCATATCATATCACTTATATTGATTGCATGTGATGTTTATCCTTTATGCATCTTATTATTGCTTAGTACAATGGTAGCATTATAAGATGATCTTTCACTAAATTTCAAAGTGTTCTCCCTGAGTATGCACCGTTGCTACAGTTCGTCGTGCCGAGACACCACGTGATGATCGGGTGTGATAAGCTCTACGTTCACATACAACGGGTGCAAGCCAGTTTTGCACACCCTGAATACTCAGGTTAAACTTGATGAGCCTAGCATATGCAGATATGGCCTCGAAACACTGAGACCGAAAGGTCGAGTGTGAATCATATAGTAGATATGATCAACATAGTGATGTTCACTATTGAAAACTACTCCATCTCACGTGATGATGAGACATGGTTTAGTTGATATGGATCACGTGATCACTTTGATGATTAAAGGCATGTCTATCTAAGTGGGAGTTCTTAAGTAATATGATTAATTGAACTTTAATTTATCATGAACTTAGTACCTGATAGTATTTTGCATGTCTATGTTGTTGTCGATAAATGGCCCGTGCCATTGTTCCGTTGAATTTTAACGCGTTCCTAGAGAAAGCTAAGTTGAAAGATGATGGTAGCAATTACACAGACTGGGTCCATAACTTAAGGATTATCCTCATTGCCGCACGAAGGAATTATGTCCTAGAAGCACCGCTGGGTGCCAAACCCACTGCAGGAGCAACGCCAGATGTTATGAACGTCTGGCAGAGCAAAGCTGATGACTACTCGATAGGTCAGTGTGCCATGCTTTACGGCCTAGAACCGGGACTTCAACGACGTTTTGAACGTCATGGAGCATATGAGATGTTCCAGGGGTTGAAGTTAATATTTCAAGCAAACACCCGGATTGAAAGATATGAAGTCTCCAATAAGTTCTATAACTGCAAAATGGAGGAGAATAATTCTGTCAATGAGCATATACTTAGAATGTCTAGGTACCACAATCACTTGACTCAGCTGGGAGTTAATCTTCCAGTTGACAGTGTCATTGATAGAGTTCTTCAATCACTGCCACCAAGTTACAAGAGCTTCATGATGAACTACAATATGCAAGGGATGGATAAGACGATTCCCAAGCTCCTCACAATGCTAAAGGCTGCGGAGGTAGAAATCAAGAAGGAGCATCAAGTGTTGATGGTCAATAAGACCACTAGTTTCAAGAAGAAGGGCAAAGGGAAGAAGGGGAACTTCAAGAAGAATGGCAAACAAGTTGCTACTCAAGTGAAGAAGCCCAAGTCTGGACCTAAGCCTGAGACTAAGTGCTTTTACTACAAAGGGACTGGTCACTGGAAGCAGAACTGCCCCAAGTATTTGGCGGAGAAGAAGGATGGCAAAGTGAAAGGTATATTTGATATACATGTTATTGATGTGTACCTTACTAATGCTCGCAGTAGTGCCTGGGTACTTGATACTGGTTCTGTTGCTAATATTTGCAACTCGAAATAGGGGCTACGGATTAAGTGAAGATTGGCAAACGACGAGGTGAAGATGCGCGTGGGAAATGGTTCCAAAGTCGATGTGATCGCCGTCGGCACGCTACCTCTACATCTACCTTCGAGATTAGTTTTAGACCTGAATAATTGTTATTTGGTGCCAGCGTTAAGCATGAACATTATATCTGGATCTTTTTTGATGCGAGATGGTTCTTCATTTAAATCAGAGAATATGGTTGTTCTATTTATATGAGTAATATCTTTTATGGTCATGCACCCTTGATGAGTGGTCTATTTTTACTAAATCTTGATAGTAGTGATACACATATTCATAGTATTGAAGCCAAAAGATATAAGTTTAATAATGATAGTGCAACTATTTGTGGCACTACCGTTTAGGTCATATTGGTGTAAAGCGCATGAAGAAACTCTATGCTGATGGGCTTTTGGAATCACTTTATAATGAATCACTTGATGCTTGCGAACCATTCCTCATGGGCAAGATGACTAAGATTCTATTCTCCGGAACAATGGAGCGAGCAACAGACTTGTTGGAAATAATACATACTGATATATGCGGTCCGATGAGTGTTGATGCTCGCGATGGGTATCGTTATTTTCTGACCTTCACAGATGCTTTGAGCAGATATAGGTATATCTAATTAATGAAACATAAGTCTGAAACATTTGAAAGGTTCAAAGAATTTCAGAGTGAAGTGGAAAATCACCGTAACAAGAAAATAAAGTTTCTACGATCTGATCATGGAGAAGAATATTTGAGTTACGAGTTTGGTCTTCATTTGAAACAATGCGGAATAGTTTCGCAACTCACACCACTTGGAACACCACAGCGTAATGGTGTGTCCGCACGTTGTAATCGTACTTTTTTAGATATGGTGCGATCTATGATGTCTCTTACTGATTTACTGCTATCGTTTTGGAGTTATGCTTTAGAGACAACTGCATTCAATAGGGCACCATCTAAATCCGTTGAGACGATGCCATATGAACTATGGTTTGGCAAGAAGCCCAAGTTGTCGTTTCTTAAAGTTTGGGGCCGCGATGCTTGTGTGAAAAAGCTTCAACCTGATAAGCTCGAACCCAAATCGGAGAAATGTGTCTTCATAGGATACCCAAAGGAGACTGTTGGGTACACCTTCTATCACAGATCCAAAGGCAACATATTCGTTTCTAAGAATGTATCCTTTCTAGAGAAGGAGTTTCTCTCGAAAGAAGTGAGTGCGAGGAAAGTATAACTTGATGAGGTAACTGTACCTGCTCCCTTATTGGAAAGTAGTTCATCACAGAAATCAGTTCCAGTGATTCCTACACTAGTAAGTGAGGAAGCTAATGATAATGATCATGAAACTTTTGATCAAGTTACTACCAAACCTCGTAGGTTAACCAGAGTTAGATCCGCACCAGAGTGGTCCGGTAATCCAGTTCTGGAGGTCATGTTACTTGACCATGACGAACCTACGAACTATGAGGAAGCGATGATGAGCCCAGATTCCGTGAGATGGCTTGAGGCCATGAAATCTGAGATGGGATCCTTGTATGAGAACATAGTGTGGACTTTGGTTGACTTGCCCGATGATCGGCAAGCCATAGAGAATAAATGGATCTTCAAGAAGAAGACTGACGCTGACGATAATATCACTGTCTACAAAGCTCGACTTGTTGTGAAAGGTTTTCGACAAGTTCAAGGAGTTGACTACGATGAGACCTTCTCACCTGTAGCGATGCTTAAGTCTGTCTGAATCATGTTAGCAATTGCCGCATTTTATGATTATGAAATTTGGCAAATGGATGTCAAAACTGCATTCCTTAATGGATATCATAAAGAAGAGTTGTATATGATGCAACCAGAAGGTTTTGTCGATCCAAAAGGTGCTAAAAAAGTGTGCAAGCTCCAGCGATCCATTTATGGACTGGTGCAAGCCTCTTGGAGTTGGAATATACGTTTTGATAGTGTGATCAAAACATATGGTTTTATACAGACTTTTGGAGAAGCATGTATTTACAAGAAAGTGAGTGGGAGCTCTGTAGCATTTCTGATATTATATGTGGATGACATATTGTTGATCGGAAATGATACTGAATTTCTGAATAGCATAAAAGGATACTTGAATAAGAATTTTTCAATGAAAGACCTTGGTGAAGCTGCTTATATATTAGGCATCAAGATCTATAGAGATAGATCAAGACGCTTAATTGGACTTTCACAAAGCACATACCTTGATAAAGTTTTGAAGAAGTTCAAAATGGATCAAGCAAAGAAAGGGTTCTTGCCTGTGTTACAAGGCGTGAAGTTGAGTCAGACTCAATGCCCGACCAATGCAGAAGATAGAGAGAAAATGAAAGTCATTCCCTATGTTTCAGCCATATGTTCTATCATGTATGCAATGTTGTGTACCAGACCTGATGTGTGCCTTGCTATTGGTTTAGTAGGGAGGTACCAAAGTAATCCAGGAGTGGATCACTGGACAGCGGTCAAGAACATCCTGAAATACCTGAAAAGGACTAAGGATATGTTTCTCGTTTATGGAGGTGACAAAGAACTCGTCGTAAATGGTTACGTCGATGCAAGCTTTGACACTAATCCGGATGACTCTAAGTCACAAACTGGATACGTATTTATATTAAATAGTGGAGCTATCAGTTGGTGCAGCTCCAAGCAGAGCGTCGTGGCGGGATCTACATGTGAAGCGGAGTACATAGCTGCTTCAGAAGCAGCAAATGAAGGAGTCTAGATGAAGGAGTTCATATCCGATCTAGGTGTCATACCTAGTGCATCGGGTCCAATGAAAATCTTTTGTGACAATACTGGTGCAATTGCCATGGCAAAGGAATCCAGATTTCACAAGAGAACCAAGCACATCAAGAGGTGCTTCAATTCCATCTGCGATCAAGTTAAGGAGGGAGACATAGAGATTTGCAAGATACATACAGATATGAATGTTGCAGACCCGTTGACTAAGCCTCTCTCACGAGCAAAATATGATCAGCACCAAGACTCCGTGGGTGTTAGAATCATTACTGTGTAATCTAGATTATTGCCTCTAGTGCAAGTGGGAGACTGAAGGAAATATGCCCTAGAGGCAATAATAAAGTTGTTATTTATATTTCCTATATCATGATAAATGTTTATTGTTCATGCTAGAATTGTATTAACTGGAAACTTAGTACATGTGTGAATACATAGACAAACAAAGTGTCACTAGTATGCCTCTACTTGACTAGCTCGTTAATCAAAGATGGTTAAGTTTCCTAGCCATAGACATGAGTTGTCATTTGATGAACGGGATCACATCATTAGAGAATGATGTGATTGACTTGACCCATCCGTTAGCTTAGCACTATGATCGTTTAGTTTATTGCTATTGCTTTCTTCATAACTTATACATGTTCCTATGACTATGAGATTATGCAACTCCTGAATACCGGCAGAACACTTAGTGTGCTATCAAACATCACAACGTAACTGGGTGATTATAAAGATGCTCTACAGGTGTCTTCAATGGTGTTTGTTGAGTTGGCATAAATCAAGATTAGGATTTGTCACTCCGATTGTTGGATAGGTATCTCTAGGCCCTCTCGGTAATGCACATCACTATAAGCCTTGCAATCAATGTGACTAATGAGTTAGTTGTGGGATGATGCATTACGAAACAAGTAAAGAGACTTGCCGGTAACGAGATTGAACTAGGTATGATGATACCAATGATCGAATCTCGGGCAAATAACAAACCGATGACAAAGGGAACAGCGTATGTTGTTATGCGGTTTGATCGATAAAGATCTTCGTAGAATATGTAGGAACCAATATGAGTATCCAGGTTCCGCTATTGGTTATTGACCGGATATGAGTCTCGGTTGATACGTCTCCAATGTATCTATAATTTTTTATTGTTCCATGCTATTATATTATCTGTTTTGGATGTTTGATGGGCTTTAATATACCTTTTTATATTATTTTTGGGACTAACCTACTAACCAAAGGCCCAGTGCAAATTGCTATTTTTTTGCCTATTTCAGTGTTTCGCAGAAAAGGAATATCAAATGGAATCCAAATGGAATGAAACCTTCGGCAGAGTTATTTTTGGAACAAACGTGATCCAGGAGACTTGTAGTGGACGTCAAGAAAGAAGCGAGGAGGCCATGAGGCAGGGAGGCGCGCCCAGGGGGGTAGGCACGCCCCCACCCTCGTGGGCCCCTCGTAGCTCCACCGACGTACTTCTTCCTCCTATATATACCCATATACCCTGGAAACATCCAGGAGCACCACGAAACCCTATTTCCACTGCCGCAACCTTCTGTACCCGTGAGATCCCATCTTGGGGCCTTTTCCGGCGCTCTGCCGGAGGGGGAATCGATCACGGAGGGCTTCTACATCAACACCATAGCCTCTCCGATGATGTGTGAGTAGTTTACCACAGACCTTTGGGTCCATAGTTATTAGCTAGATGGCTTGTTCTCTCTCTTTGGATATCAATACAAAGTTCTCCTCGATTCTCTTGGAGATCTATTCGATGTAACTCTTTTTGCGGCGTGTTTGTCGAGATCCGATGAATTGTGGGTTTATGATCAAGATTATCTATGAACAATATTTGATTCTTCTCTGAAATCTTTTATGCATGATTTAAATATCTTTGCAAGTGTAGCGACCTGACCTCAGACGGTCAAGTCTCTGTGCTTAAGTGTCATCCCTGGATCGGTATGCTGACACACACAGTACTCGAGGATTTATAACAGAGGTAAATCACATGTATAAAGTAATGTAAATACTATTACCTCAATCCAAAAGGTGGAAGTAACAACAAGGTTGCAAAGTTGAGTCTAGAAATCGTAACCCTAACGTATCACTTACTCGTCGTAAGAAAATTCTGCAACATGAGACATTGCAGCCACAAAGGGTCAGTACATTGAATATACTGGCAAATTCACACCATAGGATAATGATGAATAATAACTATCACTACATGCATATATGGTTGGTGGAGGCTCTATACTTATAATGTTTTTGCGAAAAGCCAATTTTTCCCTACTACAAAGGAATATAATTTATTTAACTACAAAGTTGGTTGAAAAAAATATTGAGAAGGTTCCTCCAACTCAATCCCAAATTAACATCAATAACCCAACAAATTATTTAAGTAACGTGATGAGATCAATATGATAATCCAAGAACTAGATACTCAAGATGTCCATAACCGGGGACACGACTAACCATGATTAGTTTGTACACTCTGCAGAGGTTTGCGCACTTTTCCCCACAAGACTCGATCTCCTCCGTTGGATTTCTCGCACTACAGGGTGTTTGAGAAACGGATGACCGAGACACAGTCTTTCAGAAGCATTAACTCTCTACTCCGGATAGACTATACCACCTACAACCCACTACATCTGCTAGTCTACCTCTTCAAGAGCTTCACGCAACTTACTCAACTATGTTAGAGCACATAATAGCTTGTGTCTGCACACGGATGTTTCTAGCATGAATAATCTTATGATCCCTTTGAGCCTGGGTGGCATTCCATAGGGTGATCACACGGGTCCTCCGGGATCCCCTTGGGCAAACACTGGGTTCTCCAGGTGCCCGGGCAAACCACTAGGTGCTCCAGGGTGCCCCAACCAATCCACCCAGATGTGTATTAAAGTAGCCACCTTAAGTTAACCATTAAATAATAACTCTCACATCTGTCATGAATTCTCTCAAACCAATCCACGTCTACGAGCATAACATAGCAATATGAGCATAACGTAAAAGTAACTCCCAAGGTTTGAATGCAGGGCAATAGGTTCCCACCTCATCAACTACTTCCCAATACCCACATGTTATCAATCCTACTCATGCAATGTTTGAGGGTGAAACTAATGCATAAAAACTAGGTATGAAAGGGATATGATCAAAGTGTGAACTTGCCTGTACTGTTGATGAAGATGATTCGCACTCAAAACTCTTGACAGTTCTACTCGTCACACTCTGGTCAATCTATCGTAAGCAAGCAATAGTAACCACACATAAGCAATCACTCAAAAGATCGGAAAGAACAAAGAAGACAATTCAGAAAACATCAAAACCAAGAAAATAACTCTTGCAACATAAAACAATTTCTAACAGTACCAAAATTATGTGAATTTGGCCTTATCAGAAATTTTAGGTCAAGAGCTTCGATTTGCAAAAAGAATCAACCAAATTGGAGTTACGAAACTCAAATTACGATCAAACGAGGTTTGAATTCAAATATGTTTGAATTCAAATTTTAAAACTTTCAAAAACATGTTAAGTTGTTTTACTGGATAGAGAAGATCATAACGAAGAAGTGGGCGTTGGTTTCGTTGGATTTGGACAAACGAGTAAAAAGTAGTGACCATTTGAAGTATGGGGACTAATCTATAAATAAAGTATTCACGGATGGTTCCCTGGCTGAATTTTAAAAGAAAAAGGAAAAATCTACAGAACGAACGTTCGCTGCCGAACGCTAACTGACAAATCTGTTCACTGCTGAACCTAACCTAATGAACGTTCGCTAAATACCTAGTAAAGAAAAAAAACAACTTTTATATATATATAAAAAATGAAACGAAAACCAGTCGGTTTTATTACCGGTTCGGGCGGTTCGACGAAACCGTCGGGTCGGCCAAAAAAACCGGCGAGATCCGGCGGCTAGGGCATGTCCGACGAGTCCGGCGA